>NC_051162.1:54299956-54380642 GCF_013339745.2 Dermacentor silvarum
CTACACCTCTACATTTCTGCAGCGCTGTCGCAACACTCTTTCCGCCTCTCCCCTACTCGTCGCCATTCCAGCAGCGCCTGTACCCCCGACGCGCATGACGTTATAACAGAAGCGCCGGCCACGTGCACAGTGCCGTCGCCACACACTTTTCCCCTCTCTTCACGAACGCTCGTGACGTTATAGTCACAGTAGTGCAGACGAAGTGCATCCTGTACAATTGTAACCTCTCCATTCCTGTCCACGCGCCGTGATACGGATGTAAGCGCCCAGGGTGGTCATGTCGTCTTGGCCATTCCATCATTGCCATCCAGCTTCGTCATCTGTCTGTCTTCATGCCATCATTGTCACGCCTTCTCCCCCGACCCAGTGTACTAAGTTGTCTGATAACTTTGGCCACTAGATATCTGCTCGTGGTGGTGGTGCCCACGTGGTCATTGCATCATCGTTGTTTCAGCATTTTCATCCTAATCTCGTCGTGCCATTGACGGCATACACTCACCAGGAATTCGTTATCATTCCATCGTTGTGAGGCCGTCACGGTTGTCTCTATCGCTGGCACTCCAGCTTCGTCATCCGTCTCTCTTCATTCCGTCGTCGTCACCACATCTTGGTGATGCGCTCGTGGTCGTCCCGTTATTCGCATACCGTTGTGATGCTATCGTCTTCATTGCGTCGTCGTCCCACCGTCGTCGTCACATAGTCGTCGTCGTGTCATTGTCTTCATTCAGTCGCGCTAATGTATCCGTAATCGCTTCGGAAACGGTTGTCTCATTTTTGTCACGTCACCTTCGTCATACTTCCTTCGGCGTTTCATCGACGTCGTCCCTTCTTCGTTATTCTGTCTTAATCGTGCCGGCGTCATTCAATCTTGATTATGCTGCGCAATTCCCGTCCAGTTGTCGTCATTTTGAAAAGCCGTCAGGCGGCGCCGAGCAGTTTGCCCCGCGCTCAGATCGGGCTCTGCTTTCTCGATATTTTTCGGGTCGACCATGTCCAGGTACCAATCGAAGGAGATTACCATATCCGCCGGGAAGTGCTCCGGCATCCGACGACGCCAATTTCGGGCCGACCGGACTATTTCTCGAGGTTTTACCACCATTTTCTCATTTCTATCACGTGGCGGTGCCGGTAACCCTAACGACGAGTAGGGCAACAGCGGCGATCCCGATGGGTCGCCTGGCTGCGGCGATTTAGACACCGTCAACGGGCCTGATGGCAGGCAACAGCACCGGATGGCCGTTCACGTCGGCTCAACACATTCCGAGGCCATCTAGCAATGGCGAAGGTATGAACTGTAACGATTTTCAAACATCCCGCACGTCACTCCATAACGAAGATAGCACGGTGGACAGAGATAGCAATATTGCGCGGGAGGCCGCTCCCATAGACGACGCCGAAACAAGATAGATGACGCAATGACAGCGGAAACAAGCAAAAGAGCGCAAGACTGCGTACCAAGGAGGCGCTTCACCGGGCGCGGGAGCTTAGCCTAACGCCCAACGCGGCCGTCCGAGAAGACGGCGGCTGTCACCTTTAATCCGAAAGGATCTGAAGATAGTTATCCATCTGTACCAGGCTCTACCCCTTAGAAGTGCGAGCTTCCCAGAAATGGCACGAGCCGTAGTAAATGCCTGCCAAAACAAGGTATGAAGTGATGGTTTCATCCTACGCATTAAGCTGGGGTCGAACATTGCCGTCGTCTCTACGCCTGACCATGAGACGGCGCGCAGGGCACAGGTGGTCAGTTCTCTGAACATTCATGGCCGCCCTCACCATTTCAACGCATCCGTGACGGCTGGTGATTCACGGCATCGAGCCGCATGCGCCCTCCGCAACGCTCAAAGCGCAGCTGACGCTGCGTACCCAGGAGGTGGAAATCGTGGACGCCCGAATTTTGGGAGACTCGCAGGGTGCCCTGATCGCCTTCTTGGGAGACGTCGTGCCAAGATGTCATTATTACGGTGGGAAAAATACGTGCCGGCCCTACAGAAGAGCAGTGCAGTTAGTTCTGCAGGAGCTGCTGGGGGTGGGACATCGCACAGACGCGTGTCCACAAACCCACCTACCCGTTTTCCGCGTGTACGGGACGCGGGAACCAGCCAACAGACATGACTGTTCCCCAAAATGTGCCATTTGCGGCGGAGAGCGTCCGATGGGATGCTCTCTTCCGCAACACCTCCAACCTTTTAGACCGCTTCGGAGACGTCCTTCGAAAGGTGGCTACCAGACGAGGCCACCGCGTTGCTTTGCCACGGAGGACGAGGAGAACTAGAACGAGGAGGACTAGGACTCACACCTCGAGAGGACTCACACCTCGCGGCCGTCCTTGAACCCGGTCGCCGTCGAGGGAGCGAGCCTGGCCGGGCCAGCCGGGGCAGAGGGCTCGCCGTCGAGGGAGCGAGCCTGGCCGAACCAGCCGGGGCAGAGAGGCGTCCAGACCTTGGACGCCGTGTCCACAGCAGAAGCAACCATGGTGTGGACAGCAGGGTTGGAATCGGGCCAAATAACTTGGGGTTCCGCTGGCAAAGAGCCAACCGCAACAGGGTCTGGTAAGCTGGGTGCAAGTCGTGTCTCCCACTGCCAGACCCAAAACACGAAGTACACCTTTTACACGGCACTCTGATTACTTAACATAGTAGAAGATAATCGCCTTTGAAAGAGCAATTTATCTGAGTTGAAGGCTGAGCTTGAAACTCTAAAGAGGACAGTGACAAAGAAAACACAGGCCACGCAGATACAACTTAACAACAGACCAAACAACGTGCAACCGGTAACAACAGAGCAATTGGCACAGAATATGCCATTACTGTTCGCGGAGTTTCACAAGTTCGAAAGACACATGGAGGAGTGCCTCACGACGGGAGCACCTAATGCAGTCATGGGAAGCCCGCCTTGGGTTGAGCAGGAGATGGAAGAGACAAAGACTGAACCGCAAGCCTAAGATACGCATCGCTCAACAGGCCGAGCAGGCGAACTCATATACGCAGGAACTGTAGGGCGCCAGGTGACTATTTACTGTCGTCAGTGTGACAGTGCACCACGTTTTGAAAACGTAACGATTCTTGGCAGAGGCAGGACGAAAACCGAAAAAAAAATACTTCAGGCGTTTCATATCAGTGTACAAGAGGAAGTAAAATACATCAATGTTCCTTCTATCTCTCTAAGCGATAAAGATAGCTTTCCTCAAAGGCTGAGCTTTGAGCATAAGGTAGTAGAAAGTGGAAATAGATAGGGCAAAATGATGCGTCCATCAATTGAAAGAATTGCGTACCTTGCCAAGAGCATTGCACATACGTCGACGTTGTCATATTGCAGGGTTGAGCCGTATTTTTCTTTTTTTCTTAAATGGATCTCATTTACTAGTCCAGCGTTGCAGTGTCCCTTATTTCCGTCGTGTATGCGTGTCAATTTTTTCACTGGTTTTCTCAAGTTTCAGTATGAACCAACTGGCCCAGAAAGCAGCACTTCTACATGACTTAGTAAAACTCCTCAGAGTGAGGAAGGGTGGCAGCAGCAGCGAGCGAATTGACCTTCGTTCTGCGTGTCGCACCAACATGAACTCAGCCGCGCAAATACAGCGCACGGTGGACTGTGTCCCCCACTAAGATGGCTTTCAAGATACAGCGTGCGCCGACCGGGTCTCGCGAAGTCGAACGCGCCCCCCTCCCTAGCCTCCCCTCGGAGCGTCGCACGCGACGGCAGACGGCGCGCTTCCTTCCAGTTTTCCGCCCTGGATTGCTCGAGATAGACCCGCGATCGCCGGCTCAACCTCTCACGCTTTCACTCGCACATAGAGCACATGGCGCGCCGCGACGATTTCATCTCCCTTAGACTTTATACGGAACCTCACAGTGGCGGCGACGCTAGCACTTCGCACAGTCCGAGATAACGGCGTTCGAGCTCGCTACGGCGCCCTCCCGCAGGGCCTGGTATCACCATGCGGCAAGAAGCCCGCACATTATCGATCGATTCATGGTGTCGACTCGATCACGGCTTGCGGTTCTTCCCTTCAGCGCACAGCACTGAGCCGAGACGGCAAAGTCGCCAAGCAACGGGTCACACCGGCGCGTTCGTGCTTGATTCGTCTGAAGACAATACGGAACACACCTCCATATAGTGGATAAAAAGATCTTCACCCAAGCGAAGCTGGAACGTGCATCCCCGGTGTTTGTCACTGGGTTAATCCCGACGGTACATTAAAGCCTTTCTCAATTATTAGTTACGTCTTTGTGTTTCTTAATGAGGTTGCACACCCGTTCGGCTGCGACGGAGAAAACGACGTCACTGACGGTATGCCCGCAGTCCACCGTTGTCACATTGCCGCTTGCGATTCTTCAAAATTAAATCTGTCTGTCACGTAAGACAAGGAATGGCTCATAACCCCTTAAACGAGCCCTCCCCAATACGATGACAGAAGTGAGGCTAAATTCTACGCTGGAATGATGAGCGGCAACGGACCCAGCTGTGGAAGAAGACGACGCGTCGCTGGAGCCATTGCTGATGATGATTGCTTCTGCGTACAGGCGACGGACATACGAATCGGCTAGCCATATACAGTTTCGCTGTAAAAGCGCCGTCCGACAACCAGTCCTAATGCATCAAGCCGATGAGGCTGCAGACGATTGCTGTGGGATCCATGGTAGAGCACTGCACGGGCTCGGGCTTACCCGAAAACCCGAGCCCGGCCCGGCCCGTGGGCCGGGCCGGGCCGGGTAGTACAGTTTTTTTACGGGCTCGGGCCGGGCTCGGGCACGGCGTGTGCTTTTTGACTCGGGGCCGGGCCGGGCTCGGGTTTTTTGACGCGGGCCCGGGCCGGGCTCGGGCTTTCGGGTGGTGTGCATGTAACGTGCAGCGAGTTATTCTCGGGCGTCTCAACTCTGAAAAACATTATTTTTCGGTCTCGGGCCGGATTCGGGCCGGTTTCCAGTCGGGCTCGGGCCGGGCTCGGGCCTAAGGTAAAGGGGTGGCGGGCCGGGCCGGGCGGGTAACGTAGAATATTTCCGGGCCCGGGCCGGGCCCGGGTCTCGCTATAAAAGTTTTGATCGGGCTCGGGCGGGCCGCCCAACGTGAAAACGGGCCCGTGCAGTGCTCTAATCCATGGGAGCGATACCGGGGATACGCTTGACGGGCACGGAGCCCGCCGATATATCAAACACCCAGGTTGCCTTCGGGGGCGACTCCTCTCTGAGATACCCAACAATAAATATTCTAAAACTTGCGCTGATATTTGAATCCCACTTGGCTGTCTCATTTTGATACATGAATGTATAGAAAAATTCATTTTTGTTCAATTAGAAATATTTATGTCAACTTATGTTAAGATCACGGATTAACTTGCAAGTAACACCAGCCCAACGAAAGAGATGGGAATGCGCTATCAGTCACGGGTGAACTTAAAAAAAATGGTGCGCCGTAAAAGAACCTTTTACTGCACTCCTGCAGGTTTCATGCATGATGTCGGTATGGATTTGATATAATTCGCTTATAAACTTATATGATTGTATGTATGATTATATAATTATATAATATAATATATATGATTATATATATATATATATATTTGATTATATAATATGTATATATGATTATATAATACACTTATATGATTACTCTTAGCAACAATTTGAATAAGAGAACATTTGTATATGTGCTACCGTGTGAACGATAATGATCAATATGGACTAGAGGGTTTAAAAAAGAGCTTCGTGGACTAGACAGAGCAACTTGAAGCACCTGAATAAATAGAAAGGTTGGAAAAACTCAATTAGCTACTTGCAGCAAACGCATACCTGCGAATGTGCGTTTCCGGTTCAAGCAAGAGATGAAATATTTATAGCAGACTTGTAAAAAGGAATTGAGCATTTAACACTTCATGTTAGGAGACTGAGAACCTACGCTAACATACTATAGCGCAGCCAGTCACTATAGAACTCAACTTTACATTGAGATCAACAAAAATGGACTGATTTGGTAAAATTCAAACGACAAAAATTTCCCGTTTCGAGGGTACTGCTTTGGGCTAGTTGGTAACGATTCCCGATAAATGTTGGACCCCACTCCACTTCCCACCCTCAAAAACCAGTTGAAAGTTTGCGCTTGTGTCCGTCGTTTCTAGTCATCGTTTCAAGTGATGCGCAAGTAACAGTTCTTGTTTCAAATTAATTACAATCCGAAGCATCCTAGGAGAAGCTTCGTCTTAACTCCTTAGTCCGCTTTCGCTCGAAGCAAGATGGCCGCTGCGACGAGTAAGAGACGCACGGTCACTGCTTTCCGGCAGCGCCGGTAGCTTAGGGTGGCCAAGCAGCGAGGTCCTGTAAATCAATACAAATTGCTTTTCGCCCGCAATCTTCACATACAGGGACTCGCAGGTGCGGCCGGAGTTTGCCAGTACATTCCTGAGCGCACCGTTCGCATGGTTCTAACAAGATTGACGCGCCTGGAGCACGCGACAGTTTTGCTTGACGGCGAGCAAACAGCGCGTGTGCGCCTGCGACGAGGCAGACCCCGAGCCGTCTTTCCGCGGGAATGGTCAAAAATAATGTTTCGCCAAGAGGGGCCTAACTTATTTATGACGTGTTTTCGCGGGAGAGCGAGAGCCAGGGGTACTCGAGCGGAAAGAGCTTGGGAAGGGACTTATTTGAACGAGCGATTGAATGCTTATTTTATATTCGTGTTTGAATGTTTTTTTTTGTGTTGCATAAAAGTGAATAAGCTAAGAGTTAAGTTGCTAAAATATGGTGCTTTCGAAGTTACATTTGAACGAGCTTTTGAAGGCTGCCTTTAAAATATGTTTGAAAGCTTATCTATGCGGAATAATAACAAATAGTAAGTGAAAAAGATTAAGGGAATAAAAAGATAGCGCATGAATTTGAAACAGCTTCTGAATTCTTGTTTTAACTTATCTTTAAGTGTTTCGTTCCCCGGTGCGAATACAAGTAAATAAGTGAAATGTTAAGGAAGGATGCACCGCTTTGGTTTGGGGTTTCTAAAGGGTTTCTAAAGGGTGGTTTGGAGTTTCAAAAAGTGAATAAGTCAACAGTTAAGTGAATTAAAATATGGTGCTTTAGAGGTTACATTTGAACGAGCTATTGACGGGTGGTTTTAAATCATGTTTGAAAGCTTTTCTATGCTGCATTAAAACAAATAGTAGGTGAAAGAATTAAGGGAGTAAAAAATTGTGCATTAATTTTAAACAGCTACTAAATTCGTGTTTTATGCGATCTACAATTGTTTCTTTCCCCAGTGCAAATACAGGTAAATAAGTGAAAAATTAGGCAATAAAACATGCGCCGCTTTGGTTTGGAGTTTCTCCAGGTCTTACAACTGCAACGCGTGCGTAGATGTTCCACACTCTGAGCAAATAATAACAAATATTCCACTCCTTTTTTTTTTCGTCAAGCTTGTAATGAATACAGCCAGCTGTCCGCAGGCTCTGTCATTTGATGATATGTTTAGAAACGATGTCTTGACAGTGTATGTGCCTGTAGTATTATCAGGTTCTCCGCGCCCGCTACGACTTCCTATGCTGAACGCTTTCAAGAACATGAGTAGGCTTTCATTCTCCTAACATAAGAACACGAAGGCATTTGTTCAAACAGTAGAGTGTTCAAAGAGCGTCACAGATCACAAAAAAAGAGGTACAGTATACACTGCGTTCTGTCCTGTGACTGTTTTTTTTTTTAGAGGGTAATCGCACTCTCCGGAAGTTGTCTGACATGATAAAGCAATCAGCCTAGATGAACGCGCTGTTCACATTTGTTAATTTATTTCTGTGTTTCTTTTGTTCTATTTGTCTCTCATTCACGGATAGACCCACTGCCGAGGCCTAAGTGCTCGCTCAAGTGCTCTGAAGGCGCACAGACGGCCGCTCGAAAGCGCCTATAGACGGCAGCAGCGTGCTTGTTCTTTAGGAAATTCAAATGGTCTCAAAGCACCATCTTAATGAAACTACAGCAGGAACTTCACCGACTACAATCCCTAAGCAAAAGGGCTGCTATCACACACGGCTTAGTGTGAATTTGGCCAGGTAGGCTTCGTTGACCTGCACTCAAAGTTTCATTTAGGCACGTTTCTGCATTACGGTTCTACTGGAATGCGACAACCGAGGCCAAAGTTTGAACTTAACGCCTCGTGCTCAGCCACACAAAGGTATCGTAACTAAGACACCCGAGCGGCTTCCACTAGAATTTGAGATGTGCGATCTCTAAATGCTAGACACCAAGCCACTCTGCCAGTGTCTGTGAAAAGAGCACAAAAAGTCAGCGGCCGTTCTACCGTCTATTCAGCCCTCGCTGCGCTGCAAGGACGATATATGTTTATTAATTTTTTTAGAAAAGTTCCTGAATATCGGCGTATTACAAAGAATGAAAACATGACCACCCACATGGGTACGAAAGGAAGCCTGTGAGGTTGAGCGAAGAAGATGCTGGCTTGATGCGCGCCTAATGTGGGAGGTTGCGTATAAAGCGCGCAAAATGCAGAGTGTGGTGAGATAGGTGCGTGGTACCGTGATGAAGGGCGCCCTGTGGGAGGCAGGTGAGCGCGCGTCTCCTCCACTAGCCCGACTTTGCACCGCACGTGCCCTAACTTGGAGCTAATCTCAAGAGGGTGCAAGTTTTGGGCGAGCCGAGATGGCTCGTTGCTGCTTGTGCTCCGTCTTTCCGTGCGCCTAGGGTTGGAGTTCGCGTAATCTCAAGTTTCGGAGACGCGTTGAAGCGAGATGCAGTAGAAGCGTTCGCTCTCCTCTGTTCTCGCTCTTCATCGCGTCAGCGTTGTGACAGCAAGTCCTCGCGGTCATGGAGCGACGTCTGTTCATGTTTGCCTGTGCACGCTTGATACTACGCTTGCTAATTTAATTAGTAAGCTAGTGTTATCTCCAATTTATGTGGCCAATAAATCTATGAATCTTCGTGTAGCTGTTTACTACTTTGCTGTAGCTATGAGTGCTTCGCCTTACAGGTGAAATTCTGACCTTTTTTATTATTAAGAGATATTGATAAAGAATAAAAGCAAACAGATTAAGTCTATCGACGAGTGTATCGTGCGCTACCCTGCATGAGGAGTACGGGAAGATAGCAAAATAGATAAGGAGATAGTGCATGTTCATTGCACTCTCGCAAAAAGGTGCGCGTCAGCAGTACAGCCAGAGCGCTGCCACGGCGATGTAACAACTATTTGGTCTTATCATCCAAGGAAAACAGGTCAGATATAAGGTGTCACGGGTGACGGCATCCCCGGTGAACCGAGTTCTTCCTCCGAAGAGTGATTTCATATTTGTTTTCGTAGCTTTTCAAATTCGCATTTTTTTTGCTCACGACTAATGAGTGGACTGGCCTGCCGTTGTCATCTGACCGAGCAGTTGGAAAACGTTAGACAATCGTGAGGATTTATTTTTGTTTTGTTATATTTGGCCGCATTCGTTCTTTCTCTATTACTTTGGTCTTGTAATTCTGAATTTGGTCTTGTTTTTCTGATACATTCTAATGTATTTTTGTGATGTGTACTGTATGCCCTTCAAGGGGATTTTTGAACGCGTATATTTTTTACCGTGCTTCTGTGGCCCATATGGTGTCTGCAGTATGTTTGTAAAAGAATAACCAAAAATAAAAATTATAGTAACAGAAAAAAACCGAGTGACTTAGGCACTGATCGAATTTGTGGATCCTGAATTTTATGTCCACACTTGTGGCATTCGTTCGTGAGAGGATCCTCATGAGTCCAGTAGACGACTAGAAGGATTTCGCTTGAGAGACCTCCTGACGCACATTATTCATGAGCTTTGTCTGTCGAGTGTACAGTGGAGGCGTATGGCAAGACATTTCGCGATGATATATTTCTGTGCATTTATTCACTTCACAATGATGGGCATGGATCCATTGGGAACTGGAAATAATGCTTTTGAGTCGTATGGACGTACAGCCATATTTTTTTTTAATGTTCTGTGGCTTTTTGAAGCACGTAAACACCTTTGCCAGTAATCACGCTGGTTTTAGCTTTGTTCATCGCAAATGCGGTAGCCCTGAGTTACTGGGCTTCTTCAAACAGCTTGCACTGCTCTTACTTATGCACTCAAGAAAGCGAGATAGAAAGAAAGCTAATAGACAAGTCTAAGAATGTTCAACTACCCGAGCGCATAGTTTGCAGCCCTACACAATAGATAAGGCAGGATTGGATGAAAAAAAAAGCAATGAAGGAGGTGCACATTGGAGGAATATACCGACGGTCACTCAGGCATGTTGTGCATTCAAAAAATAAAAAAACAAACAAAGGCTTGCCATCCCTGTCCTGCGAAAGTGGATGTCCAGCGATGCTGTTGAATATAACCACTCCAGCTGATGAGGAGGGTATGCAATGCTGTATTGCTTTAGGTTATTGGTAGTGATGGTAATTTAGAGTAATGGTTGTAATGGGAGTAATGGTAATTTTCACAGCACGCCGTCCGCCCATAGCGGTGCTCCAACAACAGTTGAAATCAGTTGCTAGACTGGTCGTTTATTATACGAAAGGCTAGGGAACGTCACTCCCCACGTCGCAAGCTGCCGTAGGCGCGGCAGCTTGCGCGACAGTAATCATTACCGGGAAACGTATGTGGGGAGCGCTACGTGCTTTGCATTGTTATGAGCAGCGCCTTATAGTCAAGTATGTTGTACGGATGCTTGTTTTCAGCTTGTTCTTTATTGAAACGTATGTTTTTCTGTATGTTGTATGCATGATTCTAAAGAATGTATGCACTGTTCGCTGCACTTTGCTGACTGATTGAAGCCTCGGCCTTACGGGGTTACGAGCCACTGCTCCTGCCCTGCACAGCCGCCGGTATCGGCCCACAATGTTTGCTTACGAACGCGGACGCGAAAACATTCCGACCAACTAGAGGCTAACAGCTTCGCTGTACGATTCAATAACACACAAAGTGCTTTTACGGGTCGATAGGAATCATACTGGGCGCTCGAGGCGTGTTTCCTTCGTCAGCGTAGGTGACGCCATTGGCGTGGTCGTGCTGTAACTGTATGGGCACGCACGCTCGGTCTACGCTTTAAGGGTTAGGCCTGCAGAAATGCGCAGTGCGTTTAGCACCAAAAGCGACGAAGCCAAGCAGGCACACCCTTAGCTCTCCTCAATGGGCTCTGCCGGAGTCAAAATAGCATTCTGGCTTCCACTGCTGACATGAGCGCAGTACACGCGCACACACAGACATAAGCATTCGTACGGAGGAGCTGTGCGCACATCATACAGTGGTGCGTGGACTTTTCTGAACAAAACGCACAGTAGACGTCCAGCTATATGTATACCTAATACTTTATTTGGGAGCTGACGAACCCCCACGGTTTTCCTTCATTATTATTCCGTGCATGATCGAGGTGCGACGCCTGCAACGCCGCTGGCGGTGCACGCCATCTTTCTGAGGCGCATTCTGTGCAACACAAAATCTTGATATTGATTTAAATGTGGCGCCTTCGGGAGATCTGACTGCTTTTGTTGCGATAGCAATTATATGGGAACTCCAGGCGAATTACCGTCGTAGGCGTCCACGTAAGCTGTAGGTGCGAGCGAAAGCTTGAAGGATGGTGGCTGGGTGCCGAGAAGGATGGTGGTTTGGTGCCGCGGTGTCTTCTCGCACAGGCAAGGTATGAAGGCAAGGAGAGTGCACGCACTACGGGGGGGGGGGGGGGGGAGAGATTAATGCGCATATCCTCTTTTACTCCAGCTGCGGCAGCTGAGCGCGGCTGCGCGCGTCGTATATTGGAGGCATTCTGCGCTGAGTTGGAAAGCTAGCCGACCGGGGATAGCTCATGGCTTCGTATGCGCTGTGTTCTCGCTCGCATAGTTGGCGCTGAAAGGAAAGTGAGCAAGTAGAGGATTTTTCTCGCCGATGCTGCCACTCTTCATCGTGCCAGCGCTCAGAAAGCGTCTGTCCGCGGTCATCGAATGTGATGTGTTCGTGTTTGTCTCTGTGCGCTTGACAACATGTTTCTTAATTTAGTTAGTAGCCGTGCGTTCACTAAAGTTTATAGTTACCTAATAACTTGCTATCGCAATCAATGCTTCGAGTGTTGGGCAAAACTAATTTTCTCTTGTGTTTTTTTCTTTGCATTTATTTATTTATTTTTCGAGGGGGATGCGGTGTTAGCGCCGACGGATGTGGCTATGATCCCATGATGCTCTTTCCGTAATCGTTTTGGACCCTAGCTGGTTTAGCGGTCTAGGCACAAACAGACGCTGGAGGTTATGTAGGAACTTCGTTATTCTTTGGCATACTGTTGCTTCCCAAGACAATCAGAAGCGCCTTAAGACGAACAGCGACACCGCAACTAACGTTGTACTCCGGGTGCCCAGGTGCTACTTAGGACCCCCTCCCGACGTGTGGCCCTTCCCGAAAAGCTCCTTCCTCGCTACACGGGCCCATACCGCGTCGTTCGACGAGTGACTAACGTCACTTACGAGATTGTATCCGCCAATCCGACCACATCTTCCCTTCCGTTGGCCAACGACGTCGTCCATGTTTCGAGACTCAAGCATTAGCACCCTTCTTCTGCTGTGGGTCCTTAGTGGCGCCGGGCCGGCGCTTTTGCCGCCGGGGGTCATTGCTACGTGCTGTTATAAGAAGATGATGTTGACACTTCGATGTAGTGGGAGGTTGCAATAGGCGGCCTCTGACTGATCTGAGGACGACGACGTGCCTTGTTTTATGTCGCCTGGCTTCCATATTGGCCAGTTCTTGCTACCCCTTGTAAATACACCTTGTATATAGTTTCCCTACTGCGCTTCCACTTAACAATATGAACAGCACCTCAATCATCGCTCGAGGAGCGTTTACCTATTCCGTCGTCGCCATTAAAGCAATATGACCTTGCGGTCACCTCGCCTGCAAGATGGGGGCCTTCGCATTCACTAGACGTTAAAGGAATCCCGCAACTGTTGCCGAAACCCGGAATTCGTGTAATCTCAAAGGGATTCAAAGACTCTGATGATGTACGAAAGGCCTTGGTTTGCGTCGTATTGATAATAGGTGAACAGTATGAGTTATATGTTTACCTGCCGTAGACTTAAGTGGCACATTGGTCTACTAGTAGTTGAAGTGCTGAAATAATATGCATTTGTAAGCGTTAATCCCAGTCATATGAGATAAAGCAGTATTGCGTCGCAGTGGGTAGGACTTATGGGCATTTCCAGCTGTAAAAAAATGCTCCAGGGTACGAAGCGACCTAATAGTAATACAAGGAAATATGCAGAAACCTGTGTTGCCATGCGAGGGAGCAACGTCAATAGTTGTAAGTGTGGAGCATGTTTTGAATATTTGCATCGGAGACCGTTGGGAGGCCTAAAGAAATAAATGAAGCCCGAATACCGCATCTTTACGTTTGAAGTACGGTAACACAAATTCCTTTTGTTAAGACAGGACAGGGTCAGCCTACCATTTCTTGCTGAATTCTTGCTCAGATGAGTTTATAGTTTTTAAGGAAACTTAACAGAAGATAGTCATTTTAATATACACTTTTTATAGCCTTTACAGAATACTAGCTGAATGCTTCATGGACGGTAATTTGGCTTATGATTTCTGATTCTATTTATTACAGCTGTTACCCTCGAAATCTGCCTTACGTAGGAACTGTTTGGACAACATATGCGTTATACACCGCGCAAGGATAAGCAGCTTTGCACAAATATTGCATGCAGAACATGTCAGCCGCTATGCTGCTATTCCTTGCCATAAAGGTCGGGACAACTTCAATTTACGAAATTAGGGTCCGAATGTACCTGCCTTCGGTTTCCCAATACACTAAGAAATAATTAAAGTGATTAGCTCGCTGAGCTAAGTTCCGTCCTTCGCGATATTTGTAGCTAATTAGGGTGAACTACTATTACGGCTTTAGTGCTATCAAAACATTCTGGTTGGGCATTCGACATGCATAAAGAATACAAAAGTATTTAGTATCTCCTCCTAGATGCTCGTAGTTGTGGAGGACAATTCAGGAGTATAGAGTTTGGTATAGGCGAGGGTATACAATTCTGCTGCTGGGTGGGGTCGGCGCGCGGAACAAAGGTGCAATTGGATGTCACTGGCAGAGACATCCAATTGAAAAAAATACATAGGATGATCATGGCGATGATAATGATAATAATCTTTTTCGGGAACTTTGTCGAAATGTCCCTCTCTACCGGGCAGCAATAGACACACAGGCTGATTTTCAGTCCTACGCTGTTCAAGTCAGTGAATCCCCTACAGCATCAAGTGTATTTTGCAGCGTTGTTCTTCGTAATACTAATCATTCTAAGTATGCCTAGAATAAACATTTTACTACTCATAATACGGATAAATTACTGTTGAAATCGAACACATGTTTCTATTTTATCTATTTGGAACGCTTAACACCATACATGAAACACTATTGAGAAGTTCTTACAGTTAAAGTATCAAAGTTTTTTAATTTATTCAATTATAAATTTAGTATTTGCCTCTTCAAGGAATAGGTAATTGTTTATGGTTTTTGTATTTCTTGCCTATTATTGTATTAATTTTCGTCTTTTGATACACTTAAGTTTACAACCACCTTAATGCTAGCTTTTAGGGCAATTTTGGTGAGTTGCCGCCAGTTTTCCGGAACCGGTACATCTGTTTTCAACATTTTTTTTCTAGCCTCATTCCTGGACCGATCCCGCAGTTAGTGCAATCTTAAAATATGGCAAAGCTGATGGTCATGACTGATGCTAATGACGATGATAAAGAATCGTGCAATTTATTCTCAGAACCGCGCTCATGACGACAATGATGATGGGGGTGATGATAATGATAGGTGCGATGATGATGATGATGATGATTGGGACGACGAAGACAATATTTATATGATGACGGCGATGATAACTGACGACAAAAACTTCGATGGCGAAACACCCTCTAGTTGACGTCACTCAAACGTTTTCGCTCCAGCGCAGCTGTCACCATAAATTATACGGTTCCAACGCCCCATTCTCTGCCCCAACTCGCCAAGGAAGACATCGTCTCTCCGTGCCTTCAACTAGAGGTTGACTCGCCTTCCAACTTTTTTTTTTAATTACGCTTTGTAACCTTTCACAAAAGGTCTCCCTATGCAACCTTGAGCTCGCGGACCTCTTTCTCTTCATCTGTACCCACGTTGCTTTTTACTACGAACATAATTCTAAAGTAAATTCCGATTGCTTCCGGTTGTTCTATATTTCCAGGTGTGCTTGGCTGTAGACCTGAGGTACGAGCCAGCGACCGGCGAGCCCGTACCCGAGCTGGGCACGCAGCTCAGCAGCGCCCTCGTGCGCCTCCCCACCAACACCGAAGGTGCCATACCGCGCCTTTGGGAAGTACGACAAGCCATGGACGAGCTCAAGAACTCGCCGGACCCCGTGGTGTTGTACGGGGCAGCAAACATCCTGTTCACCCTGCTGCCCTGCCGGCTAGCACACTGGTCGGTATACGCGCTTTACTGTTCGTCACGTAGCCGCCCATACTAACACATCTTGGAACCAGCCCTATAGGGCCAGGAACTAGAAAGGAAAGATGTGATAAACACGTCCATGTCTTTGCTTTCTCGTGCCTTGTTTGTCGGCATATACCTGGGTTATATTATGAATCCACTCACCAATAACCAAATACTCTATGCTACCGATTTTAGGTTTGATGTTTTTGCTGAAAAGGAAACACGAAATGCCTGTTCTGTCTATTAGAATTTCGACACTGTACTGGCATTTGTTTAGCAATCAGGTACTTCTTACTAGTGGAGAACGTAAAGTCTAAACTTTCGCGGTTTTCGTAAATTTCCTGCTTATGCCACTAGCTATGACGTCGGAGTTGCATCAAGCGCATGTCAAAAATTTACCTGGCTCTGACTTTTTTTTTTTGTGGGCTTGCTGAGGAAGCTTTTGCACAGGAAAATTCTAGACTTATCAGAAATAATGGTTGGCGCAACATCGCAAATAGAACGAAAATAGAACAACGGAACACGGGGCAAAGAGTTGCTGGTACAAACCAGCCCAACATTTTGTTTTTGTAGGCTCAGTTAACAGGTAAACGTAATTCTTTGTTTTGGTGACAGTCGGGGCAGTTCTGTATCTTCAAATTAATGAGAGAAAATAAAATAGAAGAGAAGAACGATAGAGCGGACAACAAATGACTGTGTGTGTCGGCACTGCCACAAAGTTTGTCAAGACGCCATATAGCCACACACAGTGTCAGATACTACATACTACATACTACGCCACACAGGGAACACTGTCGTGCAGCCACAATTTGCAGAGCAATGAAGTCTTTTTTTTAGATAACGCAGCAGCGCCCTTATAGACGCTTGCACCGATGTTCATGTAGGCTAGTGTCGAAGCATTTTGGTTTCTGTGAGTGGGCGCTTTTGTGCAGCGCTTGAGTACGCGTAGTTGTTGCCACTCTAGCACCGAATAATACAAATCAGGCTGTTTTACGTAAATTTTCGGAAAGTTTTGTGCATAGCTGTCTCCACTCACTCATGCGCTTCTTTCTTCCCTTTTTCTTTCCCTCTTCCCCTTCCCCCAACGCCCAGTAGCTGGCTGAGGGATATACCTCAGGCCCACCTCTCTGCATTTCGTATCATTAAACTTTTATCTCTCTATCTCTCTCATTACTTGCACTTTATCATTATTATACAGTTAGGTTCCTCACTATTTACAATCTTTCGATTTGCATGCTGCGTCTGCTTACCCATTCACTTGTGTGGTATTTGCCGGCTTGCTCACTCCCGCCTGCTAGTGGACTTGTACAGACAGTATGGCCCACGTTTTATTCAAACCATGGGGCCTTTCTATTCATTTCGCCGTATCACGCCAAGCTTGTTCGAAATGCGGAACATTTGTGTTTCATTGTGAGTGCCCGCGCAGGTTCATGGGTATGTGGCACCGCAAACCGTCGGCGGTGTTCTGCAACATGCCGGGTCCCGAGGAGCCCGTGGTGTTGGGCATGAGCCGCGTCAAGACCGCGGTCGCCTGGGCGGGCTGGACGCCCGAGGTTCCGCTGGCCGTCACCATCACGTCCTACGCCGGCGCCTTCAACGTAGCCGTGTCGTCCCAGATGGACATCGTGCCCGACCCCGACGAGATTATCAGGGAATTCGCCAATCAGGTAATCGAAGACGCAGAAAATGTAGACGGCATGAAACGAATTAAACGTAAAGGGCAACTAACACGGTGATGGGTTCGTCAAGAAAAAAAAAACGAAATGCACCTGTAGCAGGAAATTGGGACGCATGGGCGAATATTTTCTTGCGGCCCACTCGTTGCATTTTAGAGCGAATATGTCTAGTGAATTTCGACAACGGTTGTCTAATGGCAGCGATGTAAGCTGGCGGTGTTGTCAGTATCGAATGTCAATCAAAGAACAATCAACAGCACAGCCTGCGTACTATACCGAATTTGCCTTGAAGTGTATAATTACCAAGAGTTAAAAAAGCTACATAGTAATAGTTACGGGTGATTTTCGTGCTGTGGCAAAACAGATCCTTATAGAACTTCCGTTACTTTAGTGCTTAATGCATAAAATTAGCAATAAGTTTGAGACAAGAAACTTCACTCGGCGCTCATGTCGTGTTTCTTTCTCCTCCGTTGTTTATAGCGCTATTATTGGGCAATATGTGGGGCTGGTAATTAGCAAAAGCACAACTTCGATCGACGCAAGTTCAAACGTGCAAGTTGCAACGTGCAGAGCAATAAAAATTGGAGGACGCTTGAGCTTCGCCTTTAAAAGTGGAACGCGATTGCGTTATCGGGCACCGTTCGCATCGCATTTTTCTTTGAGTAGGCTTCACTGCAAGAAAAAATGTGGGAAAGCCACCTTACAAAGACCAAGCCAGCGCCTACTCTATTTTTTTCAATGCCAGCCAGATGCGGCCGATCCAATGGTTGAACACCCTCTACGATTACCCTTTCCTACTCTCTCCCGTCGGCTAGCGCTCGCACATTCTTTACGGTCATGGGGGAGAGTACCCTCTGGGTGGCACCTCACGACGGAAGTCGGAGGAAGCAATCCTGACAGACGCGTGAAGCGTCTACCGCATCTCCTCCGGAAGAACAGCGGCGCGTGCTCAGACGCAGCCGTGACGCAAGCAATCATACCTAGTCATACCCTCTGGGTAGCGTCACATCGCGGCAACTCACTGAACTAAGGAGCACCAACGGCTCCCATGGCGGAGCAGACGATTGCACTGGCATTGAAAAAATAGAAGAGGCGCTGACCAAGCTTACACTGATGCCCTTAAACTCGGATTCACTTTTAAACAGAAATGCATTGCTGGGAAGACATTTTTCCAGGGGCATTACAAGTCGTCTTATATTAAAATGTGAAGGCCCTAGGACCTTTTTTATTATTTTATTACTTGTTTGCTGTTGCCCCGACGCGCGCGCGTGTCCAAAACGCATTAGGCAGGCGAAGACGCAATTTGACCTGCAGAGGATGCGAGCGCCATCTGGATAAGATTTTCGCAAGTAGCGTACCCGAGCGCGCCGCTGTTGGTATGATAGAAATGCTGGAAAGGAGGTTTGTGTTTTAGTGTCCTCGTAACATAATTATGTTTTCTCGTACATTCAAATAACAGTCCGACGCCACCATGTCTGTAGGTTGTGGTTAAGTCGTACTTTTCCATTTTTCTGATGGATTTCACTGTGAGAAATTCAATTTTTGTTCACTAACACGTTGCGCAACGCAGAGGGCCTGTGCGGTAGCGATGGTTCGGGATGATTTTCTCCGCCACGAACGCCGGCATCCACACCGACGCCGGATTTTCTGCGACACGGGGCCCTTCACGCTGTCGCATTAAAACGGCGCAGATGTGGTCACCTTCCGTATTCTTGCGTAGTGCGCATAAGACTTTGGTAGTAGTACGCACGACGCCGTGTGATGTGCGGCCACACCGTAAGCCTACATTTGTGGCGTCACTCGTATGTTGCTCTTCTCACATGTAAAACTGATGTTGGAGGTTTAAGTAGCACGCATCATTTCCATTTCATCCAGCTACACGGGGTCAAATCCAGTGAAGAAACACTTGTACTGTTGTTATTGTCAGTCCTGTGAATGAAACCACACTTAATAATAATTAGCGCATGAATGAATGTATGAATGAATGAATGAATGAATGAATGAATGAATGAATGAATGAATGAATGAATGAATGAATGAATGAAGTGGCTATCTCTAAGACTTGATAACTTAATAAAAGACATATTATTGCAGTCAATGTAGCCGCATTAGTAGAAGAGGAGGAGTGTTAGCGGAGAAGACGAAGAAGAGAACTCTTCTTGCTCGTCGGAGGCTCGCCCTGAGGCCTGTTCAATAAACACCGTTTGTCGCGCGTCGTAACAGTTTTTGGTGGAGGTGCTGGGTACTTCAAGTAACGACGGACCCGGAGCCATTTATTCTCCGCCGGAGTCGTCGCCTCGCCGGACTACCCCCTGCGCCTGTTAACATGACCAACGAAGCAGACGCTCGGGGACCGATACCTGCCGCTCCGGGATCAATGCCTGCTGGTACGTGGCGCTACTACCGAGAACCTCGGGTTTTCGCCGGGAGAGCAGGTGAAGATGTAGAAGAATGGCTCAGACATTACCAACGGGTAAGCAAGTCGAACGGCTGGAACACCACCGACCAACTAACCAACGTTATCTTCGCTCTCACTGACACTGCCCTGATGTGGTTTGAGAACCACGAAGAATTATTAACAACGTGGGAACGTTTCGTTCATGACCTAAAGGAATGCTTTGGCGACTCGGACGCAAAAAAGAAACGCGCAGAGCATACCTTGGCACAGAGAGCACAGCTACCAGGGGAGACTTGCACTGCCTACATTGAAGAGATATTGAAATTGTGCAAGCAAGCTAACGCAAGAATGTCCGAGGAAGACAAGGTCGGGCACCTGCTTAAGGGCATAGCAGAGGATGTCTACAATTTTCTGATCGGCAAGGACAGTCTCGCTTCAGTGTCTGATGTCATGAAGCACTGCCGTACGTTCGAGGCGCTGAAGATGCGCCGAATAACGCCAAAGTTTGGTCGATTGGCCAATGTTACCACTGTGGCCAGCATCGATATGAGCTCTTCATTTGACTTGGCGTCGACCATACGACAGATCGTCCGCGAAGAGCTAGACAGACACACCGAGACGACACGTCGCCTGCCTGATGTCTCAGATGCCTCCTTTTCGCAAGCCCCGGCGACTTCACCACCTTTGAATGGATGGCAACCGTCGGTGAGCGTCGCGAATGTGTCAGAGTACCGACACGCACCGGCATCGAGAGGCCACTACTCTTCGGATACCCGATTTGAACCTCACCCTCGCTACGCACGTTCCTCTGGACGCCCCACCACTGGCAATGCTCCGCGTTACGACCCAGTCATTCGTCCTAGGCGTGCAGACGTGTCTGACAGTTCTGAAGACTACCGCAGAAGCCGTCCGCTTCCGACATGCTACGTCTGCGGCGTCCTTGGCCATATATCCCGTTTTTGTCCTCAACGCCAAAGGTATCCGTACGATCAACTTGCTGCCCCAGCCCCCAACGCCCAATGGCCTCCTATGTCGCAATCGCCTTCTAGCAGCAACTTTTGGCAAGGAAGCTTACGGAACCGCTCACCTGCCTCCGATCGTAGCGTGACGCCACCTCCTGTTCCTCGATTGCACCGGTCTCCTTCACCACGGCGTCGTTCAAGATCACCACCGCCGGAAAACTAGAGAGCGCGGCCAATGGAGGTGAGGTCGCTGGAGATTCGCTGCTGAAAGATATGCCTCCGCCTGTGTTTATGTTGAAGAACAAAGTGAAAGTCCTCGTTGATGGTGTGTCTACATTGGCGTTAGTGGACACCGGTGCTGTTGTCTCTGTGATGAGTCTCGCTTTCCAAAGGTTATTAGGACGCAAAGTGGTATTTCAATGGAACCAAGTGGCAACATTTTGTGGCGTGAGCGGGGATTCGTTGCGGCCTGTTGGTATTTGCACTGCACAAGTGTCACTGGGTGGTAGAGTTTTCACGACTGAATTTACAATCCTCCCCCGTTCCTCACATGATGTTATATTAGGTATTGATTTTCTGCAGATGTGCGGTGCCACCGTTGATTGCCGAACAGGGGAGATGTTTGTGAGTGGTGAAATTTCTTACGAGCTCATGCAGGATGCTCCAAACGAGGATGGCGCATTTCATGCCTGTGAGGACACTCTCGTGCCTGCTTTGTCAGCTGTGTGTGTGCCGGTGGGCTGCGCTACTACCACTCATCGGGCTTTCGACGCCACAGTAGAGCCGGCGTATTTACCGTGCATGAAGAAGAACATTTTTCTGCCACATTGTCTTGTGTCTGTTGCTCAGCGGCGCTCCAAATTATGGGTTGTCAACCCTTCAGGCGAAAACGCAGTGGTACCTGCTGGCATGAAGCTTGCTTCCTTCAAAGAGCACAGATCGACGCCAGTCGCCGTGCTCACAGATGCTCCACATACACGAGTTGACATCTGCTCGGCAGACTCGAAGATTCTGCCAATGATCAGCAAGTCGATCAGCATGGACGAGCGCCGTACATTAGTGAACGTCCTGACTAAACACTTAAGCATCTTCGACTTCGCCCAGGGCGATAACGCGCCGTCCATTCCTGCGTCTCGAACCAAGCACAGAATTAACACGGGGTCGGCGCAGCCTGTTCGACAGAAACCCTATAGAGTGTCACCGTCAGAGCGCCAGGTTATCGACGAACAGGTTCACGAAATGCTACAGAAAGGAGTAATTCAGGAGTCATCTAGTCCGTGGGCTGCTCCAGTTATACTGGTGAAAAAGTAAGACGATACTTGGAGATTTTGTGTGGACTACCGCCGTCTCAATTCCATTACCAAGAAAGACGTTTACCCTCTCCCAAGGATTGATGACGCATTGGATTGCCTTCATTCAGCATCCTACTTTTCTTCTGTAGATTTGCGATCGGGTTACTGGCAAATCCCAATGCACCCGGCGGATAAAGAAAAAACGGCCTTTATAACCCCGGATGGCCTTTTTGAGTTCAACGTCATGCCGTTTGGGCTTTGCAATGCACCCGCGACTTTCGAAAGATTTATGGACACCATTCTTCGAAGCCTCAAATGGCATATTTGCATGTGTTACCTAGACGACGTTGTCATCTTTGGAAGCACTTTTGAAGAGCACAACAGGCGCCTGGAAGTCGTCTTAGACTGCATCTAAAACGCCGGCCTAGTACTCAATTCGAAGAAATGTCACTTCGGTGGGCGGCAGACATTGGTGCTTGGCCATCTTGTAGACAAGGATGGTATCAGGCCTGATCCACAAAAGACAGCAGCTGTTGAAGCGTTTAAGCCTCCTCGGTCTGTTAAAGAGCTTCGTAGTTTCCTAGGCCTCTGCTCTTATTTCCGCCGATTTATACCTGCTTTTGCCGATGTCGCCTATCCCCTGACTCTTCTTCTGCATAAGGACGCCGTTTTTGAGTGGACTCACGAGTCCGAGAACCGAGAACTTCACACCGAGAACTTAGCTGACTTGCCCGGCGGGCTTCGTCTAGGAGGGGAGGAATATTGCAGTCAATGTAGCCGCATTAGTAGAAGAGGAGGAGTGTTAGCGGAGAAGACGAACAAGAGAACTCTTCTTGCTCGTCGGAGGCTCGCCCTGAGGCCTGTTCAATAAACACCGTTTGTCGCGCGTCGTAACAATATTACTACTCCTTTTTTCGTTGACATGAAAAACAACGAAACGTTAGCACCAAGAGCTGTTAGTGTACGTGTGGAACACGTAGCAATACATCACATGTCACATATCGGAAAAGTAAAAGCACAATATATACGGTTTAGCATGAGTCCTCAATGTACGCAATGTCACAATAGATAAATACAATCGAAGTTGTCACAGGCACTATAGATACACTACAGATGCACAAGTTAGAGAAAGAAATTGGGGCAGCTTCCCACTAGTGGTGCGAAGACTGGGCAAACAGCGAAGCTGGCGCCCCACCTAGCTCATTCTCGGATCGGCTAAGTTGGTGCGAGGTTGCGCTTTTTTTTTTCGAAACTCGTGCAAACCGTCCATCGGCACCTCCGATAGATTTCCGAACTCCTCGCTGAAAGTTCTCCATGACTCGCAGGTCCGGATCGCTTTGTCGACGCTTCTGGTTGCACACACACTTTTGCTCTTTTGCTCGGTAACGCTAACTCGCAACTCCGTATCTTCTGCAAATCGCTGACGTTTCGCCGCCACTTCACCGGCGCGATACTCCAGGTTGGTCCGAAGTCGTGTCGTCCGCTCTCGAGTAGCGGCACGACGGTTTTTGCGCCGCGCTTCCTCTTATACGGGAGTAACGCACTTCTTCAGTCGGCCCATCTTCATGGCGATGTGCTCGGGGCGGAGACATGGGGTATCGTGTCTCTGCCGCGGCGGCACAATGACGTCACGGTTTAGCTCCGCCTCCGCAGCGGTGGCGAGGCTCGCCGTACTTGGGCAACGGGTTGCTAGGCAACGCATGGTGACGTCATTGCTCGGCGAGGTTTTCCTGCGCACAATCCCCGGACTAACCACCGGCTTAAACAGCTTCGCTGTTAAAAGAACGGACAGATCCAACGCACTGTTGGCATAGAAAGACGCGAAGCTTTTGAGTCAGCGAAGTAGCAGCAGTGGCAGTAGAGGCAATGAAAGCTTCAGTTTAAAAACTGGCACAAAACACGGTTTCATAACCCAAGTGCATACAACGTCGTTTACACATACATTGCGTGCACACACAATCTCATTTTCACCACCAAAGTGCACATCTCCATTCGCGCTCCCGGCTTCTTCTCACAGCTTGACCACCTGTCGGACTTGCTGTCCAGGCGGAGGATCCCCGGGGAGCACAGGCGTCGTTCCAGTTACACGGCTGAGCGTCGGAACCAGGAGATCGTCAGGCCTCCCTTGCACGAGGTGAGCCAAGGGTCTTCATGCACTAAACTGCACCGACACTTTGTACGGGTCGTTCTTGTTCTGGCCAACAATGACACTGCAAGTTCACACTCTTCGCACACTCGCGCGCCCTCACTGTTGTGAAATGCGGCTGCTGCCTCTAACGAGCACTTTCCACCATGTATTTCCGCAGAGGCACGTAGTGTCTGTCATCATTTATGGTACAGTATAAACGATCGACAAGAGACCTCAAAGAGAGCGTAAGACATTTGCAGCAAATTCGGATGGAGCCATGCTTCTGGTATTGAATGTAAGCGCCTTGTGCGTAACATCCTACACGCAAATAGAAATATTGCCACACGTCTTGGGTATGCCGCGTCCTCTGTCTTGACTCATGTTGCCTACGAACAAAGTCATGTGCACTTTCACAGCTTAAACATGGCCTGCAATAAAGTAGCGATGACGCAGCAAGCGCACTAAAAACAAGGATACTTGCTGTTAATGAGTCAGACCATACATAGAACCTACCAGCCATTATAAGAGCCAAACAATCGCCTGTCCAGAGATTAGAGTCTGTAATCCTTCGGCCGTTCTATGCGAACGTTTCTTTGAACTGCTTCATATTTGGCCAGGCAGTTTGAATGGTTTGTAGACACGATCAGTCAGAAATAATATGCGCCAGATGCTCCTTGCAAGCCTGTGTGTGCGCACTGAAATCGCAATTGCAATTTCACAGGGCGTAGCGCCGCTTTCAGAGGGCTGTCAGATGCATTTGACAGGGAACAAGCTTGTATTGCAGTGTAAAGCAGAAGCAAAGCTGCTTCATGTGGTCGGTGTCCCCGCTGCGGTTAGCGCCTCCGCAGTGCTGCTTTTATCGCAGGACAGTTCATGAGTTTGCGGAGGCTGTGTGAGCTGCACAATTGGACATTTCGCTCGTGTTAAGCTAGCTAGCGTCTGTTTTACAAGTCTGCCGGCATATTCTTTTGACGTAAACGGTGGTCTTGGAAATGTCATGTCTAGTTTGCGTTCTTAGTATATCGCAACAGAAAAGACATTAAGCAAAAACCAGGATATCATACAAAATATTCTTGCTTGCGCGTTTTTTTTTTTTTGTTATGCCGAATGCATATTATGAAATATAGCTTTAAAGGAGAAGTGAAAAAGGAAAACGTTATTGAAGGGCATAAGGCAACGTCGCTGGACTGGATGTTATTTCAGCTGACGCATGGAGAAAACCAAGTAATGACAGGGGTATTACTGCAGTACTGAAACGAGCACGTGAGGGCACAGGACTTACAAAGTAACATTTTTTAAATACTTGATCAGCTACCAAGCCCTCGCGACCTTCCAAATTTTAGTTGCTCGTGATGGCCTAAACAATCTTATATATAACTTTAGGCGAGCAATCGATGAGCTAACCACATACGCACCGAAGTAATTCTGGGGCTTTACGGAAAAAGAAGTTCATCATGGCTTCATATCGCCAACAGCGCTGCATGTCCTGTGCATATCTCCGAAATTGCGACTTCCTGGGGCCAGTAACACATACATGTCAGGTCTCTAATGGGAAGACAGTTTTGGAAGATTTCGTTTTTATTCTGAGCCATGCATGGATCCGCGAAAGAATGCGACAGCGTTAAATAAACTCTATACCTAATGTTTAAATATTTGGAGACGTATTGGTTCATATTTGCTGACTATAAGCATAGTTTCTTTATTTCTTAAGTTACCTTGGGGCATAAATTCGGTGGCACATTCTCATGTTCTGGAAGTTATGCTTCTCAGGTTCCTCTACTTTCTGACGCCATTCGTTTTCGATTCTGATGACACCGCTATTTTAGGCATGATAAAACAAAAGCAATCAAAATAAAAGCAGTTTTACAAAATATAGCCCTTCATTTGATCACATGAAGGTGTGTTATTCATTCATGGCTACGAATACCATAGAAAACTCCGGCATTGAACTTAGACAACACTCTTCAATCTATTCAGCTTATTTTAATTTGCCAGGTAACACTGCTTCCAAGGCCACGTTCCTATTTGCTTATGCTTGCCATCTTTCGTCACAAGAATTTGCATGTTTTTAAAAGGGTTTTCATGGCGTCTATGGCACGTTGTAAGTTGGACCACTCACTTAGGCTCGTCGTAGCTGCACGTGTAGAACGCCTAAATATTTATTTCTTCACATTACAGTCCGCCGTATCTCGCATGTGATTCCTTAGTTCGGTGTCAGAAGCAACATAAGCAATAAAAAAGTGCAAGCACTTCGTCCATTGCGTTCGCTACCTCGTAGTACATGTGTGGCGATTATCAGCACAAACGTTGCGATAACTACGACAGCGCTCACAAGACAAGTCGTGAAAAATACATGTGTAATTTTGTTTGTAATTTTTGCTCGATTGCGAATGTGCGCGAAAGCGTCTGATAACTTATACGCGCAAATTTGCCGCTTTCGTTACCACGTTTTGATACCGCCTAATTAGTCTGCTTCGTCATCCTCAGCGGAGCATGCTCACAGTGCATGCGGTTCATGATTTATTTCATTCTCAATGCTCATCACGAAATATCACTCCCACTAATTGTCAAGCTGAGCATCACCACTCAATACCAGTGCCGCAAACCTTCGTAGTTTTCGCCAATGCAAGAATATCACTATAGAGGAATTAATTGAGAGGTTAACAAGGCGAATAATGAGCGCCTCAGGCAGCCAGGTTATGCACCCACAAAATAGCCCCATAAAAACTGCCACCACAACAGTAGCAAAAACAGCTCATCCTCGGCCCCGTAATGGTGCGGTAGTCATTTTTTTCCCTAATTCCCCTCATTCCGGGAGGATCTTGCGATCGATGGAAATGCCCACTTATGGTCTTATTTTCTTTTACGACGGAACAACGTCGTAATTGCCTGTTCTTTCATCCTCACCCGCTTGGTTCTACCTCTGCTCATTGTCTCTGAGGGCAGGCAATAAATCGATCCCCACCTCTTGGACGGTAACAGTAGTTCTAAACTTTTTCAAACTACCTCTTATCGGTCGTAGAACAAACGCTCAAAATGAAATCAATAAACTCCGTGTAGGCATTCGCAGTAACCAAGTCAGAAGTACGATATTTCGCCGCAGCGACTACCTAGGTCTCTTCGGCGTTCGAGTCAATAGATGTGACTCTTTGAATTACCGCAGTTCCTGCAGTTGCACGTAGAGCATTAAAGCCGTATTAGGGGGCACAAAAGACCTATAATCGCAGTCCCCGCCTAAATAACGGCCCAGTGAAGGCGAAAACGAATATTTGCGCAAACGTGCGGTGGAATGTTCATTTCAGCTCGGCTGTTTGCTTGGGAAGTAAGTTACATCGTAAAGCGCCGTAAGTACAGGGTGCGCGAGGTATTTGAAGACACAATGACGACTTCAGGAATAGTATAGATATTTCATGCAAGCTTCGGAATACTTGTTCCAGATATTTTTCCGTATTTTTTTGCTTCTTTTCTATACGACTGTCAAATAAGACCACCTTTAGCGTAAATTATTGACTGAATTCGGCTTCGATAATGTCTATGCATTCGGATCCGATAGTGCGAGCTGC
The DNA here is from genome assembly GCF_013339745.2 of Dermacentor silvarum. Lineage (NCBI taxonomy): Eukaryota > Metazoa > Arthropoda > Arachnida > Ixodida > Ixodidae > Dermacentor > Dermacentor silvarum. Next base: position 54,327,422 of record NC_051162.1, read on the forward strand.
TGTTAGGTAGTGCTTTCACAGTAGCAAGCTTTAGGCAAGCTTTCATCATTCTGTGGCTGTTTGTCAGTCTTTCTCTCAGTGACGCCCGCCATAGAAAGAGGCATGCATGCTTAATTATTCGGAATTAGGACGCATTATTCAAGGTGGATATACCAAGGTTGCACAGCAACCTTGGTTCTCCACAAGAAAAGTAGGAAGATCAATATCAAGAAAGGGGTCAGGCAAGGACACACAATCTCCCGAATGCTATTCACCGCATGGTTAGAAGAAGTATTCAAGCTCTTGGACTGGGAAGGCTTAGGAGTGAGAATCAACGGCGAATATCTGAGTAAACTTCGGTTTGCAGATGGCATTGTCCTATTCAGCAACAGTGGGGACGAATTACAGCAAATGATTGAGGACCTTAACCGAGAAAGTGCAAGAGTGGGGTTGAAGATTAATGGGCAGAAGACAAAGATAATGGTCAATAGCCTGGCAAGGGAACAAGAATTCAGGATCGACAGTCAGCCTCTAGAGTCTCTAAAGGAGTGCGTTTATCGATGTCAATTACTCACAGGGGACCCTGATCATGAGAAAGAATTTATAGAACAATAAAATTGGGCTGGAGGGCATACGGCAGGCATTACCAAATCCTGACTGGGAGCTTACCGCTGTCGTTGAAAACAAAAGTGTACAATCATTGCATTCTGCCGGTGCTAACATATGGGGCAGAAACTTGGAGGTTAACAAAGAAGCTCGAGAACAAGTTAAGAACCGCACAAAGAGCGATGGAACGAAAAATGTTAGGCCTAACGTTAAGAGACAGGAAGAGAGCGGTGTGGATCAGAGAACAGTGATAGCCGATATTTTAGTTGACATTAAGCGGAAAACGTGGAGTTGGCCAGGCCATGTAATGCGTAGGATGGATAACCGGTGGACCATTAGAGTTACAGAATGCATACCAAGAGAAGGGAAGCGCAGTCGATGACGGCAGAAAATTGTGTGGGGTGATCAAGTTAGGAAATTTGCAAGCGCAAGTCAGAATCATCTGACTGAATTACCCTGAAATAAATGTGCTAGATCGGTGACAGATGGGTGGGTGTGGATAATGCTGAACGCCTAGACAGATAGAACGAGTATGGGATTGTCAATGGCGACTCAAAGCCGTGTCCTCAAGTACCACGCGCACTCCATGATGTCATGATCTAGTGACGCTAAAGAAAGAGGCACTGCAAAATATGTCAGGTATGACTTGTAACACTTTATTGGCCGTATTTGGGCACAGAAAAACAAGCAACATTGAAAGCACAACGATAGTGGCTAGCACAGTCTTCAGTCACCGTAATCAACCTAGCGACTCATCTTCGTCCGGTATTTATACATGTAGCGCTATTCTAGAGCAATCACAAGTGCTCGCGGACATTCTAAACGCACAACTCTGCTAGCTTTGCACGCTTAATTGAGTTAGACACGGACTTTCGCTAGAGAATCGGCGACACTATTTAAAAAATGTCTTATACATTAGTCGCCTCTTGCGCCGAGCAATGTACACCCGTGACCAAAACTATACGGACCACAGGGTTGCCAAAAAACTGAATTTCTTTGTAATTAATAAGCATAAACTGGAAATAAAGGGTACACTGAAAAGTTCGCAATGCCAAGTTTGACTTCAGTCCTCAATTTCAAGTTGAGTTCACAGGCAGAGGGAAAAAATCGGCTTTATCGCACAACCCATTGTCCGTATACTTTTGCTCACGGATGTACAGTGATAATCCTGCAAATCATATTCGCCAGTAAAATTTTAAAGTCTGACGATAGAAGGTCTTTTACGTATGATGTTATGTATGATTTATTAAAATAATAAATCCTAGGGTTTTACACGCGCCAAAACCACGATATGATTATGATGCACGCCGTAGTGGGGGACTGCGGAATAATTTTGACCGCACAAGGGTCTTAAAAGTACACGAGTGTTTTTTGCATTTGGCCACTATCAAAATGTCGGAATCGAACCCGCTACCTCAGTATAGCGCAACACCATAGCAACAGGGCTACCACGGCGAGTTGTCAATGCAGTGTCACAATAATAATACATTATTAAAGCTAAGGTCTTGCCACTGGGAGTCAACGCTTGATACTACCTTTTGTACAGCAATCATCAGAATTAAACGAACAAATGAAGCAACATTCGTAGCGCCTTAACATTAGCAAAGACGGACCGCAAGAATCAAACATCGATTGCTTTCGGAAGAGGACGCACTGAACTGGCGCATTTCAAAAGTTCGCAAGCGTAAATGTCTAGCATGCTCCACAGAAGCAGCAAAGATGAGCTAAAGGCTTGTTCGGGTTAAGTATAACGCTTGCATTGCATACTACGTGAGAGAAAAAATTATACCTTGAGGGACAATGCCAACACAAGGCATATGTTACTCTTACGGGTAACGCAGTGCTTGCAAATACGCAGGACGTGAATATTCATATGTTATAAAACAAGTTGTGTAATATAGTACCTAACTCTGTAAGTACCAACCTCCTCAGCATGCGGCCGTTCGAAGGAGCAACTAAGCTATTCCTGAATCTCTCTCCCAGCTTGCTCGGAATTTAAACACCGCAATCACAGTCGAAAAATTAATAAAGCACGCAATTTTAGCGTTCAAGGTGCTTTATTTTATGCCAGCTTTGGCATGTCGTACAGGAGCGCTTTCCAACACGAGAGTGTCTCCGTGTCCAAAAACGCAAAGCCATCCGAGCTTGCGGGGTTACCTATGTCAGTAATTGAAATTCTTCGTTCAGTACGATAAGGGCTGGGCGTTATGCCACAGTCTTGACTCGTCTAAACTTGACCAAAATTGATCGCATTGTTGTGACAGTTCCCACGTCAGTTTTTCGGCTTATAGGGCTGCTAACTGAGTATGTATGTGGGGTCAGTAGCCTTCTTGACCATTGTTAGGTGCCCTCCTGAACGACGAACTCTTAATGTATCGTCGTTGTAGCCATACCCGGGAAACTTTCTTTTTTTTCGCTGCTTATTTGTTTTCTTTTATCGTGCTCGGTTGAAACAAATTAAAGTGAAACGTGAGTACTGTAAACCGGTTGCGGTACTCGCTGACAGATTAAGGAGAAACTCGTAAGTTCCCCTCCGCCACCAAATCGATACTCTAGAGATCCGACACAGGAAACTTTCGAGAATAAATTGGATATGCAAATAAGATAATGCATGCTTTACAAAGAAAACAAAAAAGACGATAATTCGAAACGGCGTAGCCGGTGCTTTCTGTGGGCAGTGTTCACTTTGCTTTTGTTCTCGTTCTCGCTCGTGGCTTGTCGGGCTTCCGCTTCAGGTGTCCTGGGTCCGTGACGATTTCGCTATACTCGACCACCTAATTCCCTATTGTCGGGCTTTTGATGTAAGAGCCGCGTAATTACGGCGCAGAGGTCGCTGCGAATTGCCCCCGGGAGCGGCGAACAAAAGAGTAACGCCGAAGGGCGGCGACTCTCGGAACGACATTCCTTTGTCGTCCCCTTTACGAACGCTGGCTTTTGCCTCCCCCTAATCATTATGCATTGCCGCAGTAGTGCTGCTTGCCTAGTAGATGCACGTCTTAGTTAGATTCCTTTCTTTCTTCCATTCCCCTCTCTTCCCTCCATCTCTTGCCACTCCAACACACACATACCGCACACTCTACCTTTTCTACCTTCTTTTCCCCATGTTTTTTATCACCTCTCTGTTATTCCGGCTCGGCTGCCTGCGTTCCTTCCTCCTATTCCTTTTTTTTCCTGCCGTCTGCTACCGCACCGTGGCACCACCAGCGGAATCGCCACTTCTACGATGCAGACGACGTTCTGCTATTCAAAGCCGAGGTGCAGAGAGTGTGACCACTGGAAGGGCCTTAATTCCAACGCGACGACGCGCACACGAGGGACCAAAGGTATTTGTCACGACTGTTGCCTGTCTGAGTGGAATGGCGAACATAAAGCAAGCAAAGAGCGAGCGCCGAAAAAAATATACTGAGAGAAAGAAAGACCATTGTTCTGACAAGGACGTGTGCATGGTACCAGACGGGTGAGAATTTTATTCTCACTGCATGATCGTGCCTGAGCACTTAGCACGTTCGTTTATGTGAGGTGGCGCAATAAATACTTAAAATAAGCTAGCGCGGAATGTGTTCGCAAAATATGTGTTTATAAAAGCGTCTCAAATTCTTTCTTCGGCCACGAAACTTTTCTTTGAATTACAGGCTTCAAGAACAGCGGCACATGTTATAATTTTTTACCGGTTCATGACATCCCTTAGAAATAGCTGAGGGTAACACAGTTAGGCGCTGCCTATATAGTAGTATATATGATGAGCTATTTCTTTGCAGCTAATAATTTGCGATGATAGCTGTTTTGACACTTTCCGATTTTTACTGATTATAACTCGCATTTCATAAATTGCTTTTAATCAAGGGCCGCGGTTAGCTGAAATTTGTCGAAAGCAATAGGAATGGTTAGCTTCTTAAAGTACTAACGAATTCCTATGGAGTGCATCTAACTGGATAGGTAATTTTTCGAACACTTATCACACGAAAGCTACGAATGATATGCAGTGCTTTTCAAAGTGCCACTGACGCTGTCACGGTGAGGCTTAGTCATTGTACTGGTTGTTGCTTGATAAGAGCGACAGCTATACGTGACTCTGCTTTTTAAACCACTAGCTGATTTCCGCTCAAACTTTGCAAAAGGTAGCGTCTCATTCGATGAGGGCACGTGTATCGTGCATTGAGTGCACGTTAAAGAACCACAGGTGGTCAAAATTAAACCGAAGTTCCCCACTACAGCGTGCCTCATAATCAGGTATTGGTTTTGGCGCGTAAAACGCCAGAATTCAATTTTTTTTCAGAGGTAGCGTCCTGAGTAAGCTTAGAATTTTATCACATTACTGGCCATTGCTAACTAGTTTTGTCCGCAATAAATTAGAAGTGGGTGTCATCTCTGACATCTGTCTCAGCTACGGCGGAAATATGGTGTTCACCGTAGCTGGGACAGGTGGCGCCACCGTTTCATTGCAGTGAAAGCGACATATTTTGATGTGTACCGCCGCAGATGATACCCACTTTGGATTTATTGGGCAGAAAACTGGGGAGGAGGAATGTATTTGCCAAAAGCGTGTTATCAAACAAAGCTCACTGCAAAATGCTACCTCAGGGCGAAATCTCAGCGTAAATCATCCAGTGCACTAGCTGAAAGTGTGATATATACCTGCCGCACCTATTTGTACTACAGAGAATACATATATTGCAAGGTGCAGTAGTCGACCTACATACGGCAAATCCAAGCTAACCCAAAACCATTCTTTCGGGTCGTGTTCAAACCACCTGAGTAATTTTTTAAATCTTTTATATTTTTGATAACGCCGGGTTCACAAACCTGAACAACCGGACTGAACGACCACAAACCTGAATGATAAGGGTGATTTAGTTTGGCGGTGTCATTGGATCCCACGATCCCAACGTTAATTCTTCAACTCATAGCTTTTCCTGAGACCGCAAAAGTAGCTGCGTAATTTACACAGCTACTGATAATAGCAGCTAATCCTTGCAAGTTCGTTGATGTCGCCTATGTAGCTTCCCTTGTCATGCCTAACGACCGTTCCTCGTGTTCTTACATTGAGAGCCTGCGTCAATTACCAAATCACCAGCTACGGCATGTTAGCGTACATCAGGACATATACCGAACAAAGACGTGATGTTCTCCTTGGCCTAATAAATATTTCATGTTTTCTACAGAGAATATGGGTGCAATGACCATACACTGGGATATAAATGCAATAACATGCGCCCTAATCATGTTGCATTTCCTTATGTGTTTCGAGACACCTGAGACGTTTTCTATTCCGTGAGCCTTTACTCATTAGAAAGGAAACGTACCACTTGTATGTGCTCTTTGTTGCAGCCGCGTCAAATTAAGTGACAGGTTATCCTGCCACGCTGATATTCTGGCGCTCCTTGTATTATACGGCGTTTGTGCAGTTATCTTGTCCTCAGAAGTCCGTTGCATTGTCAACATATTTAATAATAATACTGTTCTTTGGTTTAGCTCATTCATGTTGATTTCCTTCTAATGGTGTCAGTCGTTATCCTGAAAACAAGAAGGCATCTCTACTCCTACAACATGCGATAAATGTAACGACACCATAGATCTAAGTCATGTGCTCTGGCGTTGCTCCGCGTTACGCAGCGACGAGGACAACACTGAAGAGCGGTGGGACGCAGCTCTACCCAGTCTCACATTAGATGAACAGCTTTGGGTAGTCCAACGGGCCCGCGAAGCGGCCAATAGGCTAGGCCTCTCGGTCCCAATGTGGCAGCGGCCCGCTTCGTGCTAGGAAACCAGCGCGACCCAATGGACCATAATAAAGTTTTTCCATCCATCCATCCACCACGGAAGTAAAGAGGGGCTTGTTTTGAACACTCTAACTTAAACAAGTTGGTTTCGGCACGCAATTTCGCAGGCATAATTAGAACAAGGCATTTCATCTGGAGCTTGAATATTTCTCTAGCAAAGCACTGCCGTTTTCCTATCTTTATTTTCTTTGCGAACCTCTCGAATTTTGCTGACTGCCTGCTGCTGCTGCTCTCTTGCCCAATACTCAGCACAGGACAGCACACTTATAAAAACGAGTCGGCGTACAGCTATAGCCATGTGTAACCCCAGGTATAACCTCTGCAGATATGCCAGTCACAGGCTCTATTCTCTACAAGATTACGCAATAAAACAACAAGCACAGCGTAAATATCCTCACTGCAACAAATAACAAATACAGTGTAATATCGTTGATACGCTCATCACGGGAACTGAAAAATAAAACGTATCATTTGAAAATCGTATTATCCGAAATACATTGCTCCTGTAAGACCTCGGCTGGGAAAAGAACAAAAAACGTATTATCGAGAAAAACGTCTTTGCAGAATCGTATCAACGAGTATCCGCTGTAAAAGCCCTCTAGCATATCATTCCGTTAATAAACTGAACTAATTCATCTGACTCTTTCTGCAGTTGTCTAGATTAAAAGAGTGCTGCACATCAATCGCACTCACACTTCTGCCAACGCCAGCTAGCTCCGTCAAGCACACATGATTTGGCGCGAGAGCTTTGTGGCGTCCGAAAGCTTTGCAGGAAATACTGTAATTTCGCTGTGCAATAGGCAGGCTTTGTGGGGAAAGGGTCTACGTAGCATCAATGCAATCTTGCGCAAGGTTCAGAAGTTCTCGATACTCGAGTTAGCCCCACAATTTTTACCGAGCTGACATGATTTGCACCCTGAGTTGCCTAAATATGGCTAGTTGAATGTGTGCCTAGAAGTAGTCACGTTCGAGTAACTCAAAGGCGTTAAACGATGGTTAGTGCATAAGACGCTATCATTATTTTCTCGACGTCCGCTGCTATGCATTAATGTGTAAGAGAAAAAGGAAACGTCGTCGTTTCCCCTGCACTGTCTTATACACAATTTGATCTTTCCGTCGGAAAATTTCGCCTAATGCCCAGCTTACGCTCACAGGCTGCGAAAAGTACTACATAAAGACGTCAAACGTGTTCCTGACGTACCAACGTGCTTGTCATATTGTAAATTTATCTATGTTTTCTGTATCTCTGTAAAATTTGGGCGCATGCAAGGAATAAAGGTCTGCTAGAAGTATATAGCGCATGACTTTGTCTCCCGCTCTTTGTTGGACTATGTACGTTCTAATTCGAGCACCAAATTGTCCTTACGGCGACCGTCAAATAGTGAACGTAGCGGGAAAATAGCGCGAAAACGAAAGACCTCATCACCGTAATTTTACTGTATCGCGCCGGCTAGATTACTCATCATAGCCTGTTTAGCTCATTAGATAGTGTCTGTCAATCCATACGATGCAGTTGACAATGTCAAAGCTCTCCACGTGGTGAACAATTGCGTAAGTTTTCAAAACAATTAAGCAAACAGGGTACTACGAATACCCTGTTATGGTCAGTTTTTTTAATAATAATTTCATAGGCGAGCTCATGTACGTGACGTTCAGAGGTGTGATTGCTTGATTTCGATGAACATGTAAATGTTGGGAACTATTGTATCACGAGCTCCCCCACAAACTGAATTACTCAAGGATCAAAGTATGTAAACATAAGGTAATATGAAAAGTGTTTTGGAAATGAATTACTTTTTGCAGTTGTGCGTGAAGAGTAGGTAAACAAGCACCTGTGTCTGTGCGAAAAAAAACCAACATGTTTTGCAGTTTCTTCGATTATTCACTAAGACATTCAATCAAGTCTATCCAACGACACTAAATAAATATAAACAGATCAGCACGCCATTTGTTCATTCATAGATGCAAAAGCGCTTTCAATCAGGCAGTGTACTAAAATATATAGGGCCGATCTCGGTAATGACGCGTTCATCCAGCTTTTCTACACTGAAAGGGCGATCTTCAAGGCAATTCAATGATGACCTCAAAGCACATCTTTGCTGCTCAAACGTCGGACAGCTTGTGAAAGCTCGCTTTGCCTTTTTCCCACGAATGTAAGCACGAGCAACAATTCAAAGCTGAAAGACGTGCACCACATTGAAAGCTGCCTGTACACGCCACTTCCAAACTGAGACGGTGGATCACAGAGCCTACGTTACCTATCTTTACGTGTGTACTTCGCAACCATTATGCTCGAAGGGAAGCTGTATATACACTTTGCCTCTTTCTCTGTCGACAGTTACAACAGAAACTGCAGAGCGTCCAGGACGAACTCCATCGGGTTCGGCACGCACTGGATGAACTGCGGGTCCGAAGCCTCGGGTCGCCCACAAACGGCGACAGCGTCACGGCGGTCGCTCCTTTCGGAGAACCGCCTCTCACGCCGGAACCGGAAGAAGGCACCCGGGGGGCACAGCGGCCTCAGTCGCGCTCACCGGCGCCAGCGGTGACGACACCGGAAGAAGAGGAGCGAGAACGACTGGAAGCACGACTCGGCGAGCTCCAGGAGGAGTTCTCCGAGCTTCTGATAGGACTGCGCAGGCGCAAGTCGGTCGCCGACAACGTGCTTCTGGACGCCGACGTTGAGGTAATGTGGTGCGTGCGTTCACGGCGGCGATGCGGCTCTCGAGCGCGTCTGTCACGTGTGTTAGCTTCAATGACAAATGGCGAATTTCAGACGGAGCATGAGACGTCATAGCTCAGAAAACTCAAACTTAGCCTAGTCTGCTTTGTTACACTGACGTGTGATGAAATTATCAAGCTGTTGGTGGCCTTCGATATTTTTCTCTCACCTGCAACCAAGGTTCCTAAATGTTAAATCCTATAAACCGCAATGCAAATAGATTGCGATGTCTAGAAAATCTCGTCAACTGAAAAGCAATTCTTGCTTCCTTGTGGGATTGCTGCTTCAATTGTTAGCTCTATAAATAACGTCCTGTCCCGCGCTGCTAAGTAAACGCGACCCGTGGTGACACTGGGCTCTATAAGAATCGCAACATAGAGAAGTCATGTGGTACGTGATAATGGCATAAAGAGTATGCTTAGTGCTATTTCAATTTTCCAGTTCTTGCTAGCTTATCGTTTCAAGGTCACAGTCAGTTCTTGGGACTTTTTTAGCACAATTCCTTAACGATAATCAGACCAATATGCGGCGCCTTACCACTGAATTGCGTATACTTGTAACCTCTGTTTCATTAGTTTCATTAATTTTAAGCATAATTTTTCATGTCCTATTAACTGACTTTTTGGAGCGGCATTTTTTATGCTAATGCAGCCATTACATTGTATAACCATTACATTGTATAACCAAATAATAACCAAAGGACCAGTTAGCCACAATGCAATTTTCAGCATGCGAGACAAACACTGGTCCACATGTGGACATTTATGTGGCAGAACACACGAACTGTACAGAAGCCTCGTGCTTGAGTATGTCCGCGTAGACCACTCCATACGGCCGAAACAATTCTAAGAACATCTGAGGAACAACACTGCCCATGAAGTGAAAACTTCGTGATGATGTATCCCTACGGTGGCGTCGTGACAAAATGCGTAGGCTGTCGTGAAACGCGTGGATAGCGCTTATGTCACTAAAGTCGACTGTGCCTTTCGAATGACAGTTCTAAAGAAGACGCTGTAAGGTTCCTCAACAAAATAGCTGCCTAAAGGGGCATGTCTGGCACGTAATATTATCTAAATAAAACGTTTTCATTTTTAAATTTACAACCAAAAAGTACTTCATTTCATGAAGAACGTATACTCCAAACGATGGCATGCCGAAACAATCGGTTCAGAAGTGGCGCTACAATTTTACCCCTCCTTTATTAATGGGCGTGGCCAAATGTCCGCTTGACGTCAGTCCTCTTTCAAAAAAGAAAAAAAGAAAAAAGATAAAAACTCGCAAAAAGTTGTTTCTTGCGTCTATGATTGTGGATGTTGCCTAATGAGAATTTTTGACTTTTTAAAGTTTCAAATATTAGCTATAAATGGCAATACTGAATCATGTGTGTAGCGCACTTCTCTTTATATTATCGATACTCTTTATTGTGCTCCAATGTTAAAACTCTGAAAACTAAGAGCGTTTGCTTGTTCTTGTAGGACATTGAGAAAACTGGGATGACTTGCTTTTCGTCTTACTCATCAAAAAGGGGGGAAACAGTACATTTTTTGAAAGCTTGTGACATGATGTCAACATTGCCAGCCTGCGCTCACGAGGGTAAGATTGGTGGTGTCACGCTCAGTTGCTCGAAAGCAAACCAAACAAACCAAACTGAACAGCTCTACTAAATGCCTGGATGAACTTTGCGCTTAAAGACCAATTAAATGATTATGGAAAATATGCCCGTGGTGCATTTAGGCTCCGTGGTTCACAAGTGAACATTTAAATTTTGAAAATTACTCTTTGTGTTCACAAAAGGGATATTATCTCCTTAACTTACAAAACTTGCACCCTTTACTGTAAGTTTTTGTTGCAATGCTATAGTGTACCTAGTTCATATACTGAACTAAAGCAACTGGGCTACCTAAGTAACTTTTTGCTTAAATAAAAAAAAAATCTGTGCAGTATAGCACTCATATTTGGTTGCCAATATTTACAAAGCGATATTTCTTCGAGTATCAATCGGAATGTCATTTTTTTGTAGCGTTAGCTACACTGGCCTAGCCAAGCCCGTTTCGCGCGGCACATCAAGAGCCGTGCTGCGCATGCGCAAGGATCAGTGATGTCACACGGCTTGCGCACCGGAGCAGCAGCCCGGCGGATCGGTGGTGCCGCTCGGGCGCGTTCTCTTCGGCGGCGCCCGTGTCTCCCGCTCAAAGCAGACGACAAGCAGACGACACGGCGTTCGCTTAGCGCGCACGCCGTAACGTTGTATTTTGTAGCGTTAGCTACACTGGCCTAGCCAAGCCCGTTTCGCGCGGCACATCAAGAGCCGTGCTGCGCATGCGCAAGGATCAGTGATGTCACACGGCTTGCGCACCGGAGCCACCGGAGCCGGCACCTCTCGCGCACTCCGCCGCCGCCGCGCGCGACTCACCGCCGCCGGTCTGCGGATTCCAGAGGAGTGACGTCGTAGCCGTGGTAGACGCACTGGCGCCGGCGCGCGCTCGCTGTGCAGTCGCCGTCTGACACTGCGCTGGAGCCGCAGCGCTTCTGACTGGCGTTTGCCAGTGTGGTATAGCCATGGAGAAGGAGAGCGCAAATGCTGCTCAACAGCGCAGAAGAACGGAGAAGCTTGACTCATCGGATCCCGAAGTAGTTGCCTGGCAATTAGCGGTTGAGCGTAGGAGGAATGAACAGAAGAAGGCTAAACGTGCTGCGGAGACACTGGAGCAAAGGGACGAACGTCTAGCAAAGCGGCGTCGCCAGGAGGCTGAGCAACGTGCCCGACCACCCCTGCAGCAACAACAAAACGCCGTCGATGACGTCAAGGCTCGCCGATCGACTGAATATACTGTGAAACTCAGCGAAAGCGCCAATGCGACTCGGACCTTCAGCTGAACCTTTGCTAACGCTACGTATATCCTGGCATAGCCGAGCTAAGCCACTGCAACTATTCTTTTAATTGAGTCAAAAAGCCACATTCTGCACAATACGTGACAGATATTTCATACTGCATATTTTTCGGTATCTAACAAGACAGTTGCTTCCGTGAAATTGGAGAAAATCGAGGAAATCTCGTACGTCTTGCATGTGTCTACCATCCCCCCAGAATGTCTGTCGTGCACAGCGTTCGTGAAACGTCAAGAAAAACGGAAATGTCATTAACTTCGAAATGCATACTCTGTCTGTAAATTTCCAATCACTTTCTGGAGCTCTGTTTAATAGATACAGTGAAATACGTTTCGGGGTGCGGGAACCGCAGTTCTTATGGGTTAACATCTTGCATCCTATCCAAAATTGGGGTCAACAAACGTGTTGGTTCATACCAATCAAAGTGACACGCCTCGGTGGCTTAGCGAATATGGTGTTGCGCTGCTAAGCACGAAGTCGCGGGTTCAAATCTTGGCCGCGAAATGCAACAACGCCCGTGTCCCAAGCCTTAGGTGCACGTTAAAGCTCCCCTGGGGGTCAAAATCATTCAGGATTCCCCCACTACGGCGTGTCTTATAATCATGTCGTGGGTTTGGCGCGTAAAACCCCAGAATTCAATTTTTTTATTGACCAAGTTTATTACATCTACCTTAGCAATATTGTGACGGCTAAGCTCTTCTTTTTTGAACAAAAATGGGTATCTTCAGTGTTCTTTGAGTGCGTGGTTGAGCCGTGATTGAACGGAAAGAAATGCTGCGGATATTTGTGTTGGATGTCTTGCTTCACATAATTGCGCTTATTTAAATATTATTCTTCGTGAATGTGCTTACAGGAAGACGACGACCTGGATGGTGAACTACGCCGGCCTCCGAGACGCCGCGCCCTGTCGGTCACGGTGCGGCGAGCCAGCCTGCAAGCGGTGGTGTCCACCACGCGGCCACTGACCACCGGCTCATCGCCTGTCTTCCGGTCGGCGGACACGAGTCCGGGAGCTCCGGAGACGAGGACGTTTCTAGGGGTCACCATTAGGGACGACTGACTAAGGCCGCACCGCACGTAAGCAGGCTTGCGAGCGCACACCGTCACACCTGGAAATGTGGCGAATACATGATTGAATAATTGATTGGAGAGGATATCTTGGGGGTCCGCCCGAGATGAAACGGGCACCGCGATTATGTGTTATGGAACGATTCACGTGAATGCTGACGTACACCGAAGCCCCTTAGCATGAGCATTTTATCGTGATAATAAACATGCTTGATGTTCATATTGCCAGAACATGCGGGGTACCAAAAAAAAGAAACAAAAGAAAAAAAAGAAGAAAAGAAAAACAGTAAGGGCTGATAAAGAAACAGATGTTTGGCGCCAAACTGAAATTTCTGAAACGAACAACGTTGCTAATTAACGCGGAAAAAGCAGTTGACAGTGATGAGCTGCTCCAAAGTACGACACAAGGTGGAGTATCTTATCTAAGAACTGATCGTATACCCTCCATAGTACATTGCAATTAATGCATTTGCTGTATATCTGCTGCACAATACTGTGCACGTCGGGTCGCAAAAGCGAGGAAGGATCCTTGCAATCAACTTCGTTTCATCCAGTACACGTACGGCTTGAAATCTCATACTTGAGAAGTAGCCCCACGCAAAACTAGGAGTGCTCCTTTCATTTTATCACTGCGTGCTTAAGCTGGAAACGGATACTGCGCGACTTGTGTCTTTGAATTCGCAAACGTTTTGTAAAGTACATCGCATCACGATTATTGAAAGGATTCACACTGATACGTTGCACGCCCTTAGAGCACTGCTGGATTGAATAGTGCCGTCAGTTTGCCCGGTCTTTCTGGAGTGACTTGTTGGTTTCAGAGTGGCATATACGAAAATTATTGTACATGACCTTGTATAGGCACCGCATGGCGTGCCGTTATACAATAGCTATTAGACGGAATTGGAACTACATTGTGACTGCAGTGGACGAGAGCCTATGTGGCCGTGAGGGTGCCTCGCCCAGGACCATTAATTTTCCACACGATGGTAAGGGATTCTTTTCAATATACAGACGCCATCATGGCGAGCAATTTAGCTAGCGCTCTCTGTCCCACGTCTTCGATCAGCATGATTCATTGCCGCTCCTTCTGGACAAGTGAATCGACAGGCCGGAGTAACTGACAAAAACAGTCAACAAGATGTGACGTTGCTTGTGGTGCCCATGTATTCCGGGGCTTTCAACCTGATCGGTCGCTCTGAGCAAGCTGGCCACCACTTTCGATGAAAATCAACCCTGTTTCTACCTCTGACACCATCTGTCGGACACTTTCAGCAACAATGACTCCCAGTCCCGTCTCTCGATCTTGCCTAAGGCCTGATTCACACAGCACCGCCGCGGTATCCGCGTCCATCAGGAGACGGTGTTTCACCTCTATTTTCTCCTCAACAGCGGGAGGGAGGCAACGTTAAGAGCATCCGTCAACGTCGCCAGCGTCCGTCTTTTGGAGAAAGCACCGAAAAAATGCTAGCCCCGGGCGGACAGCATCGCGTGACAGTGATGAGAGGGCTTGTACGACGGCTGCGTGAATCTAGTATGCCACACATGGCATGTTAATTTAGGGCGAAAGCACTACTAGCCAATCAACTTGGATTTCGCCTCTCTCTATGTGAAGCCTCTTCATACAGCCTCTTCTTTTTTTCACGCATACGCCCACGTTAGTATGTCTCAAATAAACATGGAAAGTGAATCGAAATCGTTGTCGGTAATGTCCAAAAAGAGATTCGTCGTGCCAAACGCAGCGAACAACAACGAGCTGGGCGACAGAGGCAGCCAGAGTCGACCGATGAAGATGTGCCCAAGCTATTGCGAATGCAGCAACAAAGAAGACAATTCATGGAGTTCAAACGTGCCAACAAAACTGCCGAATAACGACAGAAGCGATTTGATAACGGCATATTGCACAAGCGTGTCAAGCACGCTTCCACGTATGACCAGCGACAAGCCTGACTAGCTGCGGACGTTGCATACCAGCATCGCAAGGCCGAAGAGCGTCTGTCTTCGGCAACGGCTGCGACGACCATCTTCAAGCGGGACTTCATCGACAACCCGTTTGGCTTTGCGTATTCTGTGTGTGACAGGCTGTGGACCAAGGAAGACTTGGGCTGCATCACGGCCTCCATGTAAGCAACCTTGATTTGGCCTTTTCCTACGTTTATGATGTTGCTAAAAACTTTTATTGAAAATCATTAAGAAAACCTTGGGTTGCGGGAAAACATGGTCGGGTCCCTAGTCCGGTACACCGTTGGCAAAAGCCGCTGCCCGAAGAAATCTCTTAATTTATGGTGTGTAGAACGCGTAATTCTTCGCTCGCCGGAACTGAAGTGCCTTTGTACTATGTCAGCAATGAGCATGAATACCCGCCCAAGCCTGCAGTCCTCCCTCCGCTCAACTGTTTAGCGGAGCGCATGATTTCCCCTTACAAACCCTTCCCGCAAACGCCAAGGCTAGTCTACAACACTAGCCAATACGGCGTGAAGGTGCCCGTTGTGAACATTCCAGTTGACACGGACCCGATGCTGGCTGTTCTGCCTCACAACGTCGAGAAGCCGTGCGGGCAAAGAATAAGCCCAGAATTTGGGCTGGATCTTGGTAGTCAAGAGTTAATTCTGCCGAGGCGTGTCTGCGGAAAAAAATGAAGAGTGCTTGCGAAGCTGTCTTCGAGGCTAATAGGACCGAGATCGAGGTGCAATTGGTACACAAAGAAGAAGGAGGAGGAGGAAAAGCTAGACGCTCTTCCGAAGAATCGGAAGCGATGATGGGGGTGCACGTCACTTGTGTAATGCTAGACAACAACGTCGACACTGATTTGCTCGGCCTTGCGGAACAGCAGGAAAACAACAAAATTTCCACGCCGATGTGTCCTATCGTTAGGCGTAGAGAGGACGTCATGCCTAGTGGCGAATACTACGCTCGCATGAGAATGACTGACGAGGGCTACACGTCTTTACACGGGAGGTGTTCCATAGGTTGACGATGCCGCCGTGTAAACCGCTGAGTGTGTTCTTTATGGGTGCCGCCGGATGTGGCAAAACGTTCGTTCTTCGAGTGGTCATGGACGTGTACAATCGCTACTACAACGACGGCTAAATCAGCAACAATAATGGTGTGTCTGCCGTCAACGCTTTCACAGCGTGTACTACCAATGGCAAAGCGGCCGTCGCTTTGGGCGGTGTGACCGTCCATTCTGCCTTCAAGATGATCATGAGGCATAGAGATCACGACAGGGGTTTGTCGCACAGCCATCTGAGCACGTTTAGGACCCTCCTTAGAAACATTAAAGGAGTCATCAAAGACAAGTTTAGCATGCTGTCGGTGGACATGGTGTACATCAACAGGAAATTCGACCCGATCACAAGCTCGAGCCGTTCGGAGGCTTTGACGCGTTACTATGTGGCGACATGAGGCTACTGTCACCGGTACGTGCTTCCAAGCGGTCTTTAAACGGCCCAAGACCAGAGGGTGCGTCTATGTTACGTCGGTTACGCCGCGGAACAACCTATCCTTCTATTGCTTTACCCAAGTGGCTAGACAGAGCGACGTCACATTCTCGATCGTTCTCACCAAGATTGGTGATGGCAGTGAGTTGAGTGCCGAAGAGAACACGTTGACAGAGAGTCGTTTCATAAGCACGGTTGACGCTGCACTGCTCTATCCCGGCGCTGTCAGGCTCTTCTCGAACAAAGAGGCCGACAATTTCAACCAACGCGTGGTCAATAATATCGACTCTACCCTTCCGTGCCCGGCGGTCGATAAAGTAGCCGGCAACAGGCCTCTCTCGAGTCCGTGCAGGCCCTCGAGAAACTACAAGGTCTCTGCAAAGCTTAACTAGCAACTTGCAGCCCAACATTCGTTTGTGCATCGGCAAGCCGTACACTCAGCTCAAGAACATTGACATCGCCAATGGCTTGGTCAGTGGAATGATTGATGTTGGAGCGCGCGCTAGAGTCAAGGCTAGTCACTTGCGAAGTCTAGCCACCGTGTTGATGCCCGTATGGGTGCCCATCTAATTGGTAACCATAACCTTTGCGCTCAAGGCCCAACACCTGAAGAACATTTGTGTCAAGCGGATGCAGTTTCCCATTGCCCAGGTGAGTACCATAACTATACACAAATCGCAGGGAGGCACCTACTATCAATGGATCTACGAATACAACACGAATCATCCCTAAAATTTGGTGTATGTGGCGCTCAGTCGAGTCACGTCTTTTGTGTACTTATACATAAGCAACAAGGAGGGCGATAAGTTCCACCACTGCGCCGAAAACAAGGAGCGTGTTCTTGCCGACGAGTTTAAACTCCTCGAACAACACGTCGTACCAACGAGGTTTCGTTCCTTCGAACAGCTGATTCTCGACGGTGAGACTGTCCTGGCTCTCGTCAACGTCAGGTCGCTCGCAACTCACGTCTTCGACGTGGGTGCAGATTCGTTGCTAAAGCACGTGCACGTACTTTGCTTGGCCGATACTGGCATGCAGCCCGACGAGCCGTTTTAAATTCAGGGATTCCTCTACGTTACCGGCGCTCGCAGAATTCCGACCAACAAATGCGCGGGAGTTGTCTACGCAAAGACCGGTCTTAGATTTATTTGCATCGATGTACCCGATGCCAGTGCTCTACGCCGCGGTGAAGCTTGCGCCATGCGTCTGCCAAACGGGGTGATTATCTTCATTGCGTACGTAGTTCCGCAGGCGTCTGAAACTAGGGTCATCGTTCTCGTGACCAAGGGGTGGCCTACGTCAACCATAGAAAGTCGTTTATGCTGCTCGGCGATTTCAAGAATCCACACTTTGTAAACACGTTGCAACACGACGTAAACTTGGTACCTGTATATCCTAACAAAATGGTTACGACGCAATGGATGAGGTGCATAGATCTTGCTTACCAAAATGCTAATCTCGTCGGAGACGTCAAAGTCGTCGCCAATTTCTATACGAACCACAAAGCCGTCTTTGTGCAAGTCTGCAATCACCCTCCTCCTGTGCCCACCGAGTAACTCTGTATGAATTATGCAACCCATTGTTCATGACTACGCGTATCGTGTGTGCAATAAAACAGCAGTTGAACAAGACATCGTGACTGCAAAGGATTTAATTAGCAACTAGTCAAACAAAATCCTAGCAATGGCCGCCTTGGTGCAGGAAAATGGCTAATTTGGTCCTAGAAAATGTGATTTCACACGATGTCCTGTGGTTGGCGCAGAAACACCGTCTGTAATTTTTTTCGGCTCCAAATTTAACCTCATTTAAAGCGCGAAACTGTGAAACTTTGGAATAGTGATTATAGATATAAAATCCAATTATTCCTATTCCTGAACACGTCTCTAAGCAATAGAGACCATTTATATCGTAGATTACCCAATACTATGACGTTCTTTGTTGTACCCTGGCATTCCTAAAAATCCCGACAGATTTCTGCGACCTTCGAGAATTACAATTTTATTTTATTTAAGTACAGTTAGAGACAGAAAGACATTCCTTGATATCGCGGAGCTGCTTTACCGGTCGAAGTGCTTATAATTGTTTGCATCTCCTATATCTCGTCGAATTTTCATCGTGGTAGCTATCAACAAATTTTCATGAGCGTCTGCAGCGGATTTTGGCAGAGGATCTTTTAGAACCAATTGAGTCGCAACAACAGCGTGGTTGTAAAACGTCACTATTATTCAGGGAATGGCTAGAGGCCTCGGTACTCCGGTTAGTAGATCAGAAATGTTATGCGCCCTTCGCAGACAGTACAAACCGGCCTCTGGTATGCACATTACTAGCAGGACGAGTGCGGACGATTTAAGCTGTTTCTTTCTATGCCTCATTTTCATGGATATTTATTGCGCGTTCAGCTTTAATTTTCTGAATGATGTTTTCTGCATCCGCCTTTTAGCTGTTTGCCATTGTCACTCAGTATCGTCACGAAGAAATCTTCTTTAAAAGAGTTGAATGTTGGGCTAGTTGGTATTTTGACATAAGAACCGTCTTGAAATGCAGCGCAACCGGACGGCACAACCGAGAGAAAGACGAACACAGGCGCTAACTAACAACTGATTTATTGAAGCCAGACGCGCAGGTATATATGTCGACAAGCTGCGCAGGCGCATCGTTACAACGTATATGGAAACCATGAAAAAAGAGGAAGTGATTACACCAGGCGCGAAAGGAATTTCATTTCTGCATTGTATAGTGTAATCGATGTATCGCTTACACACTCTAGACCTGCTTTCCTGATAAAGAAAGCCTATAACGTTTCACGAGCGTTTTTCTGCTTGCTTTTACCTAGGATTTTTACGCTATGGAAAAGTGGTTCACAAGTGGGACAGCTACTACAATGGTCAGCAAGATGCGTTTTCTCCTTATTAGCTAGATTTCTTGCATGCTCCCTGAGTCGGTCATTGATGCGTCGCCCGGTCGGGCCGATGTATACTTTACCGCAGGATAGGGGGATCTCGTATTGTGTTCTCGTAAGCGCCTGTGTTCGTCTTCCTCTCGGTTGTGCCGACCCGTTGCGCTGCATTTCAAGATGGTTCTTATGAAGAAATATTATCGAGGTTGAGGCCAAATTAAACGACGGCAAAGCTCCTGTTTCCCGCTCTAGTCTTCTTTATTTATTTTGTTTTGCCGCGTACGCTTTCGGCTTTCAGGGATCGTATTTCCTGTTTCTTTGCCGATTCTATCGCACGCGTCGTGCCTCTTTCCAAAGGGCGCTCACCTACCTGCTCGTGGTATTTTATACTTTGTACCGCGTCATTCTGCTTTTTTTCTTTTTTTTTGCATGAAAGGTAGTGCGCTTGCCCAGAGCTATGTTGTATATGTTCCAACGCGCGCATTGTTCCTGGTATTGAGTTCATTGTGGTGACCGGAGCCCTCTTACAACGGTGGCTGTCACTAGATCTCTCAGCTCTTTATGTATCCGTACGTCCACAGACGGTGTCGTAAACGTCGCTATAATAATACATACGTATAGGACAAAAGCGGTCCTTGTGAGCAGGCTCCGTCGCACCAGCAGATGACGCCGAAAGAAAGCGGAGACAAGCGCTATGACCTCTTTAGTCATCCAAACATGACTCCTCCGCATGCTGTCTAGCAAGCGGTGTCATTGAAATTCTTTTCTTAGTTCTTTTCTTCTTTTTTTTTCTTATTTGTCACCGCGTGGAGCAAAAGACGCGGCCTTGCACACTACTGGCGGTTTTTTGCACCGTAGGCACATGTACAGTTTTAACGCGAGAGCGTTAAGGGCCCCGTGTCGCAGAAAATCCGGCGTCGGCAACCGGCGTCGGCGTGCGATGTCGGTGGGTGGCGGAGAAAATCATCCCCAACCACGCAGGCCCTCCGAATATATTTAGGTACCTGTATTTGCCACGCCTTCTTATATGGCATGCGGTATATGCGGGTTGTATTGCCACACCATTCTATCATTAATGTCGCTCATACCTTGTCTTGCATTCTTGGCAAAGCTATTCCTCGGAATTTCGAGAATGACAATCCACAAAGAAATTTCATGAAACAAAACACCCACATCGCATGCCTTTTCTGTTAAACCTTCTCAGACTAAAATATTAAAAGTACGAAATAAAAACGGAAACCTGAAAATTATGCAATTTTTTTTTTTTTTTTTTGGCGCGGCTGTGCACAATTTCCGTAATCGGCCCACGCAAGACGGCCGCGTTTCTTGCAGAATGCTCTCGCCTTCGTGCGTAGCGTTCGCCGACAGTGTTTCCCGGTAACCATTACGGTTGCTTAAGCGGCAGTTGTCGGGAAGCATGATAAGCAGTCGGGGATCTTTGAATGCTATCGCGTTCCACTGTTAAAAGCGAAGCTTAAGCGTCCTCCAATTTTACGTACTGGAACAGATAAAATGCGCTGCGGCTCGTTATAACGCTTACTATCCGTGCTAGCCCCGTGGCAATAGCGTTTCCTGGCTGAGCTCGCTTTTGTGGGTTCGATCGTGGTGCCACTGGCGGCATTTGGACAGGGGTGAATTGCAAAAACGCTCATGTACCCCAGAATTGCACTTGAATATTCACACGTAATGTACATACGTGCCTCGAGATTAGAACTCTTACAACTTCCCGTGGCAGCTTTGCACCGCGCGTGGTTTTCGCTCGGAAGATAAACTGCTGTACTTTGAACCTCAGTGTGCACGGTTTTGTGATTTTCATTGTAACGGCAGCGCAAATAGGATGGCGACACGGGTCAAGTGCTGCATTAACAGGTGTTCTAAGGTGTCTGCTAAAACGTGTGTGATCTCAAGAGCCTAGACATGGTCTGATTGACATTACTACCTTTCTATAGAGCTCCTCTACCTTCGATTGTTTAACCTACGCACGCTGTTTGCCTCTTTGACAACATCAATGTTCACTTTGAAGCGCGAGACACACGGTGCGATTTTGCGTGCGATCCGTCGTACGACGCGTCGGAGTCCGACTTGCCGCATACGACGATTCGGGACACATGGTACGAACGACGTGCGATGCGTAGCTCCGCCCACAACCGGCGGCCCTGCATGGACGCTCGGAATACTGCGGAACTTTGCAAAGTGAAAACAAATGTATTTGCACAGTTCTCTGGTTTCACACAAACGATCACAATAAAAACGCGTCTGTGCGAGCAGCAGTGGCGCACCGACGGGGGGGATTCGGGGGTTGTAACCCCCCCCTGAGGCCGACTTAACCCCCCCTTATGTTTAACCCCTCTTCTTTCCTTACGCATTTGAGTGCTGCAACTAAGATGTAAGACGCGCAATCGTCTGCACACTCGCAAAAAGCGCATTTTTTGAAAATTTCCCGCAAAGAAATCGAAATTAGTGCTGTATAGATGGTATTGGCAAACTGTCAACCCCCCCCTGGCAGAGATCCTGGGTGCGCTTCTGGCGAGCAGCGTAGACGTGTATCCGCAAAGCCGCGTCCGCAGTGTGGGCTCCGTCGACAGCCGCCGATGGCTAGGAGCTGCCAAGCCTAGCTCGCTGGGCCGTCGAATCCGAGACCGGTGTCGCTTGCGACACGACCGCTTGTAGCTCGTAATAAACCTCCTACGTCGGTCAGCACAACGTGCACACAGTTATGTCGCGCTTAAATTGCGATACATTTGATTTTATCGGCGCGGACGAAAGCGAACGATCAAGCCAGGCGAGCTTGCGATCGCTATGAGACGGTATATAGGCCTAGCTCGCTGGCCGTCGGATCCGGGGTCGACAGCCCTTGCGATCCGTCCGCAGCTCGTTATAAAGCGCCCATATTCGTCAACACAATCTACGTCTGAACATTTATGTCGCTCATAAGTGGCAATACAATTAGTTTTCCCGACGCCGTTGGTAGGGATGAGAAAACATGCCAGTCAGGCGAGCCGCTTCGCATAGACGACTGTTGCGGCGTCTGCGCTGACCGCTTCCGAATCGACACCACGTCAAAGATTTACTACTTAGCGCAACGTTTTATAACATACACAACTTTGAGTTCACTTTATTCTATAGGTTATTTCGTGTCAGAAACAAAGTGTACCCGATTTTTGTGACGCCGTCAGCGGCAAAGAGGCCAGCGCCTCGACCAGGGAGAAAAAAAAAACATCACCGCGGGACGATCGGAGCGCTTGCTCTCCGGCGCCGCCCCGCCGGCTTTACCACGCACGTCACCATGACGTACACGCTGGCAGCGCTGTCATTGGCCGCGGCCGTCCGACCGATCGCGCAGTCGTACGACTATATCCAGCAGGTTGGTCGCATGCGGAGGCGGCGGTCCGCCGCCGCCTGCAGGAGAATATGTTGAAAACTTGTTGAGTGCGGCGGCCGATGCGGCGCGTCGTACGACGAATCGCACGCAAAATCGCATCGTGTGTCTCGCCCTTAAGAGTCAAGTGCGAAACATACGTGCGTTGGTTCTTTCGGTGCAGAGTACCTTTCAGTTATCTACAGCAAACTGAGCCTTTTATCCGCGCTGAAAATGTCATTACTAAGGTAGCAGTGCGAACATGCACTGTAACGAAGCTTCCGCAAAAGTTGCAATCCATAGATACTCACCTGCGATTTTTTTATGAGAATGACTTCAATGTTTCACAGTCGGCCTGATAAGACTAAGGACGCACGCACATGAACACAACTGCAACAAGTAGCCTTGTGCCTCTAGTATGTGGTCTCAAGGAGAAGGAAGAAACTTCAATTCATAGTTGCTGGCAGCTGGTCTAAATGCATGCCCAGTTTCGCAGTGGGACATATTTAATTAAGTACGGTACTGATTTGGGCAAGTTGGCATCTGTAATTTTGACGGAGGATTTCGAGGGCAATCTAGGGGACAAAAACTCGTAAAGAGAGAGAAATAACTTTATTGGGTCCAGCGGTTTGGGGACTAGGCCCCCGCCTAAACGGCGGCCAGAAGCCCTTGGGCCCTGGCGGCGTCTTCAGCCAGCTGGACGGCCCAGAGTTGTACTTCCGGGTCAGAACTGAGTAGTACGGCCTCCCACTGCTCCTCATTAACTATTTTGCGGCCCTGTCGAGTCACCTGAGGGCAAGCTCACAGGATGTGTCTCAGATCCGCCCGTCCTTCACATAAGCGACATTTGCCCTCATATTTATCTGGATAATACCGGCTGTAGGCCACGGGATTCGGATAGGTTTTGGTTTGAAGGAGGCGCCAGGCCACCGCCTGCGGCTTACTGAGTGTTGGGTGGGCGGGGGATACCGAACCCTCGCCAATCTATAATATTTGGTGATTTCATTGTAACTAACCATGCGCTCCTCTCTCATCTCTGGGTGAGGCTGATCTCTGGCTCGGTTAGTGAGTTCTCGAGCCAATGTGTGAGCCGCCTCGTTCCCAGCGAGGGAGGCATGCGCAGGTGTCCAGATAATTTGTATGTGTCTGTAGTCTTTCAAATTGGTTAAAATCTTAATCGCCTCCGGCGATACTCGCCCTCTTAACAAATTTCGCACTGCTGCTTTTGAGTCACTAATTATGTGTCTGGCCGACGAGGAAGCTATCGCCGATGCGATAGCTGATTCCTCTGATGTTTCTACGCTGTGCGTTCGTAGTGAGCCGCCAGCTGTTATCTTGCCTTCTTTATCAGTGATTACGACAGTCATTTTTTGCTCATTTGGATATTTCGCGGCGTCCACGTAGACCACGTGCTTGATGTTTTCGTATTTATTTCTGAGGGCCTTTGCCCTCTCCACACGCCTTCCCGCGTCGTTCTCCGGGTGCATGTTTCTGGGAATCGGTAAAACCTTTATCCTTCCGCGTATTTCTCGCGGTATATCCATCTTGATTCCCTGTTGCGTTGCATAGCCTATATGGAGGCAATCAAGTATCGTCCTGCCCGTAGCAGTCTGAGCTAGTCTCTCGTAGTGGGCCGTTTTGTGCGCTTCTAGTAATTCATCTAGAGTATTGTGTACACGTAAGGCAAGTAGTCTTTCCGTAGGTGTACTGACTGGTATTCGAAGCGCTTGTTTATATACTTTCCTTATCAAGGCTTCAATTTTTGCTTTTTCTGCCATGAGGAGGTTCAGATAATTAGTCACATATACTATTCGGCTAATAGCAAAAGCCTGTACTAACTTAATTAGGTTGGCTTCCTTCATCCCGCTGTGTCGGTTTGCAATTCTTGTGATCAGGCGCATTGTTTGTTGCGTCCCTCTTTCTAAAGCCTTTATCGTTTCATTATTTCGCCTGTTTGCTTGTATCCGCATGCCTAGTACCCGAATACTGTCAACTGCTGGTATTTGTTGGCCCCCCGCGCTTAGTCGTATTTGGGATATGCTGTTGTCTTTACAGCTGCTTCTTTGTGGGTGGTAAATCAAGAGTTGCGACTTCTGTGGTGAGCACTGAAGGCCCCTACTGCCAAGATATTCCTCTACTCTGCGTATTGCTTCTTGGAGGGTAGCCTCGATGTATCCGTCGCTGCCCCCTGTGACCCACAGTGTGATATCATCAGCGTATAAACTATGATGTAGCCCTTCCACTGTGTTCAACTTCTCCGGGAGGCCGATCATGGCCACGTTGAAGAGTAGAGGCGAGAGAACCGATCCCTGTGGTGTTCCTCGGCTCCCTAGTCTTATATCGTCCGAATGTATGTCTCCGATCGTAATTCGGGCCTTCTGTTTAATAGGAAGTCTCTAACGTATTCGTAGGCCCGTTTCCCAACTCCTAATCCTTGGAGGTTTCCTAAAATAGCTTCATGTGTAATGTTGTCAAAAGCTTTTGCAAGATCTAGGCGTAATATGGCTTTGTTGTCTCTTGTTTTTGAGGCTGTGTCTATAATTTGGTGTTGGATTTGAAGCATGATATCTTGTGTGGAAAGTTTACATCGAAAGCCTATCATCGTGTGCGGGAAGAGGTTATTGTCGTCCATGTATCTTACTAGACGCGTGAGTATCACGTGTTCCATTAATTTTCCCGCACACGATGTTAATGATATTGGTCTTAGATTTTCTAACTTCAGCATTTTTCTTTGTTTAGAGATCATGACTATATGAGCTGTTTTCCACAGTTAAGGTATAGCCCCCTTCTCCCAGCAGTCGTTCATGTATTGGGTAATCGCCTTTATAGAGGGATCGTCGAGATTCCGTAGCATTTTGTTGCTGATACCATCGGGACCCGGGGCGGATTTCGGGCGCAGGTCCTGCAGCGCCTGTCTAACTTCTGCTTCCGTAATAGGCATGTCCAATTCAAGGTTTTCCTCTCCAGTATAGTGCGGTAAGGGAGTCTGCGCTAGGTCGCCTATGTATAGTGATTGGACTTCTTGCAGTAATTCTGTTTCTGTACTTGCATATTGGTGGGTTAGCTTATTGATGTCGTGCCTTTGTGCAATTTTGCCATTTTCAGGGTCAATCAAGTGCCGTAGGATATTACATGTTTTGCCGAGTTTACTTCTGTCTGCATTCTGTTACACGTAGCTTCCCAGTTTTGCCGCGTCAATCTATTTGTGTGTTTCTTGATTTCCCTGTCTAGTTCGGTCATTTTCCGCCTAAGATTTCTATTGAGCCGTTTCCGTTTCCATCGTGTTGCTATGCTGTTCCGTGCTTCCCATAAGTGTAGCAATTTTGCACCTGCTTGTTCTAGCCTAGCCTCGTCTGGTATATTCTTTGTGGCTCTCTTAACACTATTGAGGAGTTTCTGTGTCCAGACCTCAAAATCCTCAATTGTGTCGCCATCTTCGTTTGTTTCATCCGCCCGTATTTGTCGGAAAAGGTCCCATTCTACCATGGTGAGGGATTTTCCTTTCCTTCGCGGGGAGCCGGCCTTTATTACTGTCTCAAGAATGTAATGGTCACTCCCAAGAGTTTTCTGGGTGTTTGTCCAATGGGCATCAGGCATGTTTTTGATAAATGTTAGATCTGGCGTAGTATCGATGCTGACGCTATTGCCTATTCTGGTGGGTGTTTGTGGGTCCGTTACTAAGGTAAGGTGAACTCTTTGCGCCTCAAGCCATAGATTCCTGCCTTTCGCGGTGTCGATTTTGTACCCCCAGCACTTGTGTGGAGCATTAAAGTCTCCGAGTATTACCACTGCCTGACGATTGGCTATAGTTAGTGTTTGTGTAATTAACTCTCCAAACCTCATCTTGTTGCTTCTAGGGCTGCTATAAACAAGAGAGAGAGATATAAGTTTAATGATGCGAAATGCAGAGAGGTCGGCCTGAGGTAAATTCCTCTAGCCAGCTACTCTGCGTTGGGGGAAGGGGAAGAGGGAAAAAAAGAGGGAAGAAAAAGGCGCATGATGGGTGACGATGATGAGAGAAGGAGGATATGAAACATATGGCAAGCACTTTGGCATGCTCAAAGCCTACAATCCAGGCCCGTACTTTTTAAAAAGTTCAGTAGCGCGTGAGTATCACGTGTTGATGTCGTTTAGGGATTATCTTCCCTGATGTCGTTTAGGGATTATCTAGATCAGGGCGCGGTCCACGTTTACAACCCCTGTATCGTGCGTTAATACCGCTAAATTTCTGTTCACTAGAGTTGAGACGGGCGTTTTCTCGCTCGAAGTACCATACGTTTTATATCCGGACAGTTTGGCTGGTTCTCCCGTTTCCTGCAGAGCAATGATGTCTGGCGCCTCCTTGTTATTTAGGAACTGCTGAAGGTTACTCCGTTTCCGACGGTACCCCCTGCAGTTCCACTGCCAAATTTTGGAATGATTACGTGACGCCATGTTTACTGGGAACTAGTTCCCCGGGGGTTCTAGTGACGTCGGTCCTCGCAGGCCTATCGTAGGGTTTGTGGATTTTTATCGGTCATATTCCCGTCGAGCGTCCACTTTTTTGCATGTTCTCAAGCATTGTAACCCGAGAATCGATTCCTTCAATAATCTGCTGCATTTTTTCTAGTGGTACTTGTATGCCTACATACTGTTTTTGTATGGTTTCGGCCAGTTTGGTTATCATGCTCTCGATCTTTTCAATTCTCTCAGTTATATCGGTTGTGCTAGATTCCTCAGTATTTTTCCTCTTCGCTGGAGGTGCACCTGTTGCGCATTTTGCTGGTTCTCCTCCCAAAGTTGTCGGGGGATTGGCCTCTTGCCCTTTGTTTTGACGAAGTTCCTTATTTTCTATGCGGAAGCGCCAAATTTCCTCTCTCTGTGTCGCGTTTTCACGAATGACCCCCTCGGGTGCTTTCCGAATATCATAGATTTCTTTTTCTAGCGCGGACCTATTCCTGTCCCTCGGAGCAGAGGAGACCGTATCTGCCCAGTTCACCTTTACACCTTCATCTGCTGGCGTTCTTCTGGTGCTGCTGGTGGCCTTTTGTGGTGACGCCTGTCTCCTCGTCCTCGATGGGGACCGGGACAGGGTTCTTGATGGAGACCGTGACTGTCGATGTCCTCTGTGTTTCCCTTCCTGAGGGGGAAGTCTTGGGAAGGAGCTGGAACGTCTTCTCCTTCTAAATTCCCTCGTCGGCGTCGCGTTGTCTTGTCTTGTACGGAGGGTTTCATGGCTTGAGTGGTCCCTTGGTGGTACGATTTGGTGGGTGTGGAGTCGTCCCTCGGTTGTTTGGTCCCTTGTTGTTCGTGCTGCACACGCTCCCAGTACCTTTTTTTCAGTATGTACGGTGTTTTGAACCACTCGCGGCACTGTTTGTCCCCTGCAAGGTGTCCCTTTCCGCACAAAGAGCATCTCGGATCACATTGGTGGTCCTCGGTGGGATTCAGCATTCTGCAGCCTCTACAGTGCTTGGTATTGGGTGCCGGGCAGACGTCCGCTCGGTGTCCTAGGCGACCGCATGTAGTGCACAGCTCGTATTTCTTTCGGTACAACACGCAGCGGTATTCCGCGCCTCTATAGTACACTTAGTGCGGCACATAAGTGCCTTCGACCACTATCACTACAGAGTCCGTTCGGCCCATGCGTCTCGCATGGAGAATTGTCGGATTTCTTCGATTTACAAGACTTTCCTCTATGTCTTCTGGTGCATCGTAGTCCGGGATTCTCCTTATAACACCTTTGGATGTGTTGTCAGGTGCAGTGATATACGCGGCTGCTCCAAAGACGCCTGTTCCAATCCGGATCTCTTTTAGTTGACTGTAACGCTTCGCGTTTTCCAGCTTCGGTGTGCTCATGATGAAAGTGTTTTGCTTTGAGTTCACTCGAAGAATATCTTCTTCCGCGTCTTTTATAGTTATACCTGCTGCACGCAGAACGCCGTCTTTTATAATCGCAGAGCTCTGCATCGTATCAAAACCTCCTCTGGGACGAATGACTACCTTGTAGTCCTCCTCTGGTAGCTGTGGCTGTTGTGGAGCCGGCGTTCCCTGCTTGCGCCAGCTGTTGCGTCTCGTTGCCAGCCGATGCGTCTCGTTGGCGTTCCTTAAGCTGTCGCCGATACTCGAGCGTTCCTTAGTCCTAGATTTTCGGCGGGTGTGTGCCGCCATCCATCCTGGACACTCGTATTCTTCAGGGGAGATTGTCTCTCCCTCCACTCCGACGACGTCCATGTCCTCTGACGGTGTTGGCCCTTGGCGGAGCGGGGCCCAGTCTCCACTCAGGCCAGGGTGTGGGAGACCCGCCAGCGCAGCGGGTCTGTGTCGTCGTATGCCAGGTAAGGGTTAGCTGGGCCGCCGGCGTGGCGGCTCAAGAAAGTCGTTACTGTGCCCCAGAGAGGAGCCCTCCTGCCAAAAACTTGTCGTTCTCCGAAGGCAGTGTGTTCCGACGTCTCTCTTCGTCGAAGTACGGTTTAGAGTCTTGAATTTTCGCTCACAATCATGGAAAATTTACGGAGCCCATGGATAGCGCGGCTTCTCATCTCGGCCCCCAAGCGGCGATCAACTCGTAAAGAGACAGACACTAGCGCTTCATGTCGTTTGAGCGGAAAACCTGGTCTGATGTATCACAGATCCTGACGTTTTTGCAGGAATTGCGCATTCCTTATGTGCACTGCGCATGAACACTGCTGTTTCCATTGTGAGCCACTATCTGCCGGGCGGTTCCTGGCTCATCACCCGAGGACTCAATTTGGCGTAGTTCATTATATTCTAGCAATCGAATTTCACGGGAAGGTACTTTAATATGATGTTACAGGTATCCCTGCATTGCTGGACGTTGGCTCCATTCGCTGGACTTGTCGAGACTGCTACGCCGTAGTAGTTCACCAAGTATGCCTGTGAATGAGCTTCATGGAAAATTCGCAAAGCATCGCGCCAAACACATTGACGCAGAAACAAAAGCTTTCAGGCCTTGAATTTACTTACACTGAACTCTCCCCGGCTCCTAACGCCGGTAACGTTGCTGAAGGAAGTCAGTGGCCTGATGATACGGATAATCTTCAGGTACTTTCGTTAGATGAACTTTACGCATTAAAGTAGGCGTTGAGCATACAGGCGGCACATGATTTGTTCCAGTTGAGGCCTTTGCTGCAGGAATATTCGTCAACATGGAAGATAGTACAAGCTATTCGCGTCGTTTCGTCGGGTATTTTTATGTATATGATGTGGTCCCAAAAGAAGTGTCACTTCGTCGGCGAATCATCGAATTGCAGCAGCTCTAGTCTTGTTAAACTTCGTCTCAGCGTGGCAGTGACTCAGAGCTGGGAATTCACGTTGGTTGAAGCATCTGGCTACCATGTTGGACAGGCTTCGTATTGGCAGGTCGATAGAGGCAGGTAGTAGAATAAGATTACCAGAGTAAATTTATTGGTGCCTCACCAATGAGTGACGTCACACTTGTCTGTGGACTGAAACACCAATAGTTACCTGTGCGAATACAGCTTGACCAATGAGATGGTGGAATAGGAGCATGCAGCGCGCTTTCACTGATGGCACTTTTGTTGACATGCGACTTGCGTCGACTTATATCACTTCCATCGACATGCATTTGCATGCGTATTATGAACAACACACGTGGGAAAAACTGCAAAGAATGTCGTAACATGCAAGAAAAATATCTGTCGTAAGCGATTTCTTTCCTGGCAGTAAAATTTTATGTTGCCCTCACCTGACGGTTTGTGTGATAACAAAAATAAGGCTTATGACAAAAGGTGCCGCTGCTACAGAAAAACTGAATGTGTTTTCAAAATTGGACGTCTGATAGAACTCATAAATTACTGTCGCTACGATGGGATTACAGAAGCCTGTTGGAGAAAATAGTTCTATCGTTATACCGGAAAATCTTGCTATTGTGATGTTTCACGGGGACAGCGGCCCATTCTTTATTACGCGAGCTTAACACGGCCGTCACTCAAGGCGCCTCTTCTGCCTTCCTCGTTTAGTATGTGGCGCTCTAGTTTGATAAAGATTCTGAGGAGAAGTGCACGCGTGCAGTGACTCTTGTGCGAGTGCTGTGACATGTATAGTTAAGAATGACAAATCTCCTGTGATTCAAGTCAGCGACAAACCAGGAGCCTGGTCCTTGCGGACATTGCAGCCGCAGTGCTCGGTTATCTATAGGAGTCTCGTAGTTTGGATTTTACGAGCCATGCGGGTTTCAGAGGAAGTTGCGACAGAGTTCCGTAGATAGCTTACGGATAGGCGCAAGCCACGACTATCCATGCAGATAAGTGAGCTGTGGCAACTGCATCAATAATCTCGAAATGGGTTCAGTTTTTGTTCATTGTGTAAATGATGTCATTCTATAGAGTGAACAGCAAAACTACTCACTGCCAAGAGCATTTTTAAATCTTAAATGTACGCGTGATATATGGCTGGAGCTCGGGCAGGATTGTATGTGGTTACTGGGGATAACCTTAAATGGCACTTAAGATCACACACTGATATCGAGGACTTCAAACTACTTAAGTGTGGAAGGAAAGCAAAGAAATTCCTTTATGTCGAAGTCTTCAGGATTAGTTTTTGTTCATGCTCGTGACAGTTTGGGAAGCGTTATCGTAACCACCATTACCTTACAGAATTCAAAGCCATTTTCTAGAATTGCTTAAGGAACGCTGACGTGATGATGGAAGAATAAACGTCTAGTCTTTGTTAGGCTACTAATAGTGCGGGACATTGAAAACTGCCTACTGTTGGTTTCTTCTCTGGTTTTCGGCGTCACCGAATCTCTCTGTATTGTCTCCCGTGAATAGACCATGGAAGGGTAATATTGATGCACTCCTCTTGTTCATTTTTTTGTTAGATTGGAACAAGGTTTCCGGGTGATTTTGTTGAATACACCCTATTTTAGCTATATAAAGATAGATTGACCGTTTTCGTCGTAAGAATAAAGTGCAAGTATCGTTCTCATTAGATTATTCGTAGCTGCGCATGGTAAGCGAGCATGGTAAGCGACTTTACTATTACACAGTTGTGTTCATGTCTAGAACAACATTAAACATAGATTAAATGAGTCCTCTCATTGCCTGCACTCT
Source organism: Dermacentor silvarum (assembly GCF_013339745.2). Taxonomy (NCBI): domain Eukaryota; kingdom Metazoa; phylum Arthropoda; class Arachnida; order Ixodida; family Ixodidae; genus Dermacentor; species Dermacentor silvarum. Next base: position 54,359,231 of record NC_051162.1, read on the forward strand.
CATTCTCCACGCGGCTGTCCTGTCTGCGGTTCCTACAGCAGCAGCGTGCAAATCCTTGTCTGGTAGCAGCAAGTTCTTTCAAGTGTACAGTATGTGTATCCAGCGAACATTTTACCCAGGCATCTAAAACGTACGAGCGAACTCTGCGGGAATAAAAATCATGCGTATTATTGCGATGGCAATTATATCTACACTCCAGGTGGATTTATGCCGTCGCCATCGGTGTTGCAGTCGCCGTGAGGTTCCGTATAAAGTCCGTAAGCTGTATGTGCGAGTGAAAGCGCGCGAGGGTGTGCCGGCGATCGCGGCTCGATCTTGCGACCGCAAGGAACGCAAGTGGGGCGGAAGCGCACCGTCTTCCGTTGCGTGGACGGCCCCCGGGGGGGGGGGGGGGGGCGGTGTTCTACTCCGGGCGGCCTTGACGGCCGCGCGCGATGTTCCACAGCGCGCTGTGTTTTCGCCGCTCTGTTTCCGTTGAATCGAGAGGCAGTACGCAGATCCATTCTCTCGCTGCTGCTATCGCGCATCCTCACTCCAGCGTTTTGACAGCAAGTTTCTGCGGTCATCGCGTGAGATGTGCTGATGCTTGGTTGTGCGTGCCTGACATCATGCTTCTTAATTTGGTTAGTAAGCGAATGTTTACAAGTTTATGCGGCCGTTAAAGCTACTATCCTTACTTAGTAGTATTGTTTATTACTTGACTATCGCAATCGATGCTTCGTCTTTAGGTCGAGATTGCGACTTTTTTTACCACGCTAATGGACGTTATCTTAACCTTTACAAATGAACCCTTTAACCTACCCTTAGGTATTGCTACGTTGGTTAATGATTTGTGACTTATTCGCTGTTCGTTGTTAGTTTTTTGGTGATCGTTGAGACGTTACCTACTTAATAAGGATATAAAGCGCGCCGGAAGTGATCCGCATGTGGTTAGTCTGCATGGAACACTCTGATGACTGAAGTTCCATTTAGCTTTTTAACTTTACGTGCCCACAGTTTCATTTCACCCCATCATTGGGCGCAGGCACAATTTTTGTTAAATTTAGTGTCTTCTTACTCTGTCTTTTTCCTTGTCTTCGACTGTAGCTTCTTCGTTGTGTTTCGAAGAAAAATTAAGCCAGTTTATTTCTAGGCGCACGTGTATGCAACATAAACAAGATATCAGGGACACAGACCAAATGCCTTCAAAAGGGTGTCCACAAATGCCTATTTCCCCAGAGAATAAATACTAATCCTAGGTTACATGGATACTGAATACAAATCAATATACCTGGTGTTTATGTTTCTTGAGAGTTTAGAGAACTGTTAAAAATTGCCGTTCGCACATATAATACTAGTCCCTCAGCTGGGGTATACACAAAAAGGCATGATACATTGATACATTGAAATGCCATATTCCACTAATTAAGAAAAGATACCTAATGTAGTTTTTTTTTAGAAATTACATGACTTCACATGTTATAATTTTTTATAGCCGGTGAGTTCGCAAGTCGGATCCACATGGAAAAAAATTTTCAGAATCACATCAGTTTCGAGACATTCATCCCAATGTGTGAGACTAAATGCATAGGCGTTCCAGTTATTTTCTGCTTCATTGCATAAAACGGCCCTTTGTTCAAAAAAGTTAGTGGAACAGTGCATTTTTACCACAGGGTTCATTGCGCATATCACGAAGTACGTGCCGTGGTCAGCAGTCGTTCCATGTGAATATGCCCTGGAAACTGACTGGCTACGGTTCGTGAATTGCAATATGTGCCGTAAAGTAATTAGTCTGAAAAATAGTCAGTGAATTTTTGTTCGGTTGTTCGGTAATAATTTCTATTTCTCGTGCAAGTAAGTTCAGTAATCATCGAGCTCAAGGAGTGAATTATCTTTCCTACCGCTGGTGATTTTTTAAAAATGATGTATAATCCCTAAAAAGCACCCCGTATATTTCCTTTGTTTAGCAGAAGGAGCGTTATACATTTTCAAGTTGTGGTGGTGGGGGAGGTGAATTCTAGCAACAAGCGGGGTTAGCCTGGCAATCAAGGCCGGCAATTGCTCCGCCCGAGCGTCTCTGACAATATCGCTGAAGGGTTTCACCATATGTCCATCAAACCAGTCTCCCTTAACAATTCCATAAGGAGACGTGAAGTTTATGTGCGGGTATGTGTAGGTACGTGAACGTATCTGATCCCTCGGGAAATACAAGGTGTTGCAGGCACGTATGCGGAAAGCCCCTTTTTCTTGCAGATTCTCCAGGAGAGCGTCCCTTTCATCTTGGAATTTCGGGCACGACTACAGAAAGTGTGCAATGTCTACTGCCTCGTCGCATTCTGTGCAGTTCGGAGCATTGATTCGCCGCGTCTTAAATTACCAGGCCGGTGTACTAGCAGATACTGTTCAGAGAACCTGTTATAACCGTTTCTAGTGTTTGCTTCCGGAGTACCCCGATAGAGATAATGACGATGCCTCCTCGCTGTTGCTCGCAGGGGCCACCCAGCGACTAACGGCCGCTTTCCGAGGGAGACGTGCGCGAACCTGGAGCACGGAGTGCTGGGACACCTGTTCCTGCGGCAGATACCTCCGTACCGGCTCGTGCCGAACGTGGCGTCGGCGATCTCCGATTTCCTAGCCACACGGCTCCGCCTCGGAACGACTCCAGGTCGCGTCGCCGTTGGTGACCCGCGCAGTGACAGCAGCAAGCAGCAGTCGGAGGAAGGCGTCCTTCTGTCCGCCGAACCTCGCTACGGATACTTCTACTTTGCCGACGACGTTCTGTGCGTCGTGCCGGTGCACTACGTGTCGCCGCCCAGGGGAGGCTTCTTTCTGCCGAGGAGCCTACGCACCAACAAAGGAAGTGACGCTATCATCGACTTATCGCCCGCCATGCCATGGACGGTCCACCGCTAGTCATCCCCGTTTTCCTACCCGACCATCCTCGTCTATTGCCGACAGACTATTGACCGCAGTGGTTAAGGAAGCGCCTGAAACGGAACTCCAGAGAGAAAAAATATATAAACTTGACATTGTGGCAGTTTTTTATGCTGAAGTCTATGGAATATTTACGCCCTTTAGAGCTTTTCTTATCCTCAAATAATATTCGTCACCTATATTGCCTGCATTTCTAAATTTGCATAACTCTGCGCGCCCGGAACATTCAGGTCATGAACAGCATGCCCGTATCAGCGTGACACAGCGTTCCCGACAGGAATGTAGCTAGCGCCGACATTTAAAGACAGAAAATGCATGCAACAGGACGTGTAATGTGTTAGGACAAGATGAGCCTCAAGAACGTGTATGAATACTTGGAGCGTATGGATGGAAAGTAGGTGTACTTCTACGTACCTGCTTGCTGGCCAGAGTTACGACACCCTATAATATGACAACTATAGACGGGATACTGACACGACTACCGTGGCTATGTGCAATCGCAAGTGTAACTTACGAACTTACGTAAGAGAAGTTTTGTCAAAACGGGCGCTGAAGTTTTTGTGCTGTCAATGCGAAGTATGCGCGTCGCTGTAATACGACACAGGAAAGCAGGCAGCTTAGCTGAAAATGTTAGATTGTCTATGGCGAAGTAATAGTGATTGTTGCAATATTACGCGAGGAATCAGGCAGTATCCCTGAAGGTTGCGCGAAGTGCTATCTCATATTTTGTAATTTGAAATTCTACGCACCAGCGTTGTGAACCTCGATGTAATATGTAACCGCTTGTGGTCAACCGCAGCTGTCGCCAGTAGATGCCAGGACAAGAAGGACAGACTATTGACCGCAGTGGTTAAGGAAGCGCCTGAAACGGAACTCCAGAGAGAAAAAAATATATAAACTTGACATTGTGGCAGTTTTTATGCTGAAGTCTATGGAATATTTGCGCCCTTTAGAGCTTTTCTTATCCTCAAATAATATTCGTCACCTATATTGCCTGTATTTCTAAATTTGCATAACTCTGCGCGCCCGGAACATTCAGGTCATGAACAGCATGCCCGTATCAGCGTGACACAGCGTTCCTGACAGGAATGTAGCTAGCGCCGACATTTAAAGACAAAAAATGCATGCAACAGGACGTGTAATGTGTTAGGACAAGATGAGCCTCAAGAACGTGTATGAATACTTGGAGCGTATGGATGGAAAGTAGGTGTACTTCTACGTACCTGCTTGCTGGCCAGAGTTACGACACCCTATAATATGACAACTATAGACGGGATACTGACACGACTACCGTGGCCATGTGCAATCGCAAGTGGAACTTACGAACTTACGTAAGAGAACTTTTGTCAAAACGGGCGCTGAAGTTTTTGTGCTGTCAATGCGAAGTATGCGCGTCGCTGTAATACGACACAGGAAAGCAGGCAGCTTAGCTGAAAATGTTAGATTGTCTATGGCGAAGTAATAGTGATTGTTGCAATATTACGCGAGGAATCAGGCAGTATCCCTGAAGGTTGCGCGAAGTGCTATCTCATGTTTTGTAATTTGAAATTCTACGCACCAGCGTTGTGAACCTCGATGTAATATGTAACCGCTTGTGGTCAACCGCAGCTGTCGCCAGTAGATGCCAGGACAAGAAGGACAACATTGCTATTGACGGCAATCCGACAGTGTCCGCGTACGTTAGAAACCATTCAGGCTCGTTGTAGAGCAATCGCGTCTGATGCAGCAGTTTCCGCTCCACATGACCAGAATTTTACCGAACACAAACGACAGTGGAATCCAAACAAGTTGTGGCAGCACTGTTGTTGAACAGAGATGCGTCAAAGCCTCCTGTACTACCACTGCGTAGCCATGAACAAGCTTTACTTAGCTTTATCACCTCTTCTTATTGTCTGCAGCTGACGTGATCGTCCTATCGTAACCCGCAGGCTTCACTAGCACCTCACCAAAACTGCTACCACTGCCCCGACTGTATTTTTAAGCGCCAGTTCATCACGCGATGTCACCAACTCGAGGGTATAGCCGTCCGAAGAGGTCACACCGAAAAAGCAACCGCCAGTATCCAATTTTCACTCGCGTCGGGTTGCAGTGCCGTACCACTCACCTTCCTTTATTTCCCGATTACGTCACGTAAACACGAGTTTTCGGTAATGCCTTTGACGCCGTCAAAATCAATGTTCGCTCATATGAGACCTTAATTACAGCGGGAGAAGACGCGCGCCAAACTCCGACATTGGGCAGTATCACGAATGGGTAGTTTGACAGCCAGCGCCTTAGAAAACTAGGTTTCACGCGTGTACTTTTGCTGGTGCCGTACCAACCACTCCACTATGCTTCCTCTCTTAAGTAAAACCAGGATCATCGCGAGGAGTTCACGCATAAAAATATCACAAGTAGTCGCTACGATTTAACAGAAGGTAAATAGCGGTAACTTTGTCAGAAATTTATGTCTCATTTTAAAGGGGCAGTTATTAGCAACCCCGAATCACAAGCTCATTTTTTTTTTCATTTGGAGGAAACAGGTTGATGTGAATAAAATCTATCTTTGAATTTCGTGCTAATAGACAGCACCAAACGTCACAGTTTTCCTCTCCGGATCGTTGTGACTCAAAACATATATTATCGAGGTCTGCTACATTCTGTCATTAGTTCCTTTAAAATGCACTGTACTTTTTGCTGATAAACCGGATAAACCGTTGACTAGTTATCCGACTTTACGCTGTCAAAGTTCCTCACGCCATGACGAGCTACTCTAATCTGTCGTTTCTTACTCAACCTATTTTCACACGAAGAGTAGCCGTTTCTGATATTTCAGCACGGCAAGTTACAAATACAGCGTTCCTTTCCTTTCCAGTGTGGTTTTATGTCAAAAACCTTCAACTATGACCAGTTGTGGAACTTAGTGCGGCGCTTCGGTAATGTTAAAGAATAAAGCTTCAGCTGTAGACAGTCAATTACGTGCTCACCTTAATTTGCAGTTTTAAGAGAATGCGGTGAGGTGCTATTTTTTGCACGAAGGAGATTCAATTACCGTTGCGGATTCACATAAACAATTCCAAGAACTCGGCATGTTTACAAAAGTGTGGAATTTGCACAGTAACAGACGGCTCACACGTAGTGATTCCATACTGATGCATGATCGCAAGTAGTAGTCTATATTTGTTTATTTTCCCAAAGTACATATTGACTTTAATCCAGCAGTAAGCTTTAATGCTGCGCATCGCGCCGAACCTTACATACATTTTAAGGTAACCAATGCTTCATACAATGAATGATGGTAACACCCACCCGAGTTAAAATGTTTTCATCATTTTTTTGCATCCATAACAATGGCGCAGCGTGGATCAAAGTTTACACAACGAACCACAGATAACTCTGGTGCGATACGTCATTTTACAGCTGGGATATCGTGACGAGTGTAAATTCACCTTGCGTGTTTTGTAGCATCGATGCCAATTTCACAGCTACCGTAACATAAACAAAATATCCAAGCCTCCACGGCAGTTTCCATCATTCAATGTGAAAGAACACTAATAATCTATATCTGTTATTATATGCACTGCTATGATAGTGAGCGTGTTTGCGGTGTAGTTCGACAGTACGCACCAGGCCTACATAACACTGTCCATTGTAATGCCTTGAATGCACTCAAAACGAGGATCCAGTATTCGCACCAGTCCCGCAGTCAAAGTCCAGTGATTTAGCACTTCGGAAAATATACTTTGTGGTTTAAAAACTTGTGATTGTTTTAGAGATGCGCTAACGTTGCAGTCTTCTAAACGTTTTTCCCGCCGTGCACCTCGGCATAGTGCTGAAAGATAGCCGCGAATGGTACCGTCCGTTGTTCATACTGCAGGCGCTCACATCTGATAGACATACCGTAGAACTCATGTGTGCGTGCAGCGTTTGGCAGTATCTTTGAGCGATACCGAATAGACATTCCCACGACCACATAACATCATTTAAGGTACTAAAACGCATAGTAGCGCTGTGCAGAAAAGAGGACCCTAATGACACAAATGATATGCCAAACTGGGAGTGTCGTCGATATATTGGGGACTTTAATGAATATATTGCAGGCAGCCCGGTAGCACCCAATGGCATTTAGGTTTCGAAGCAGAAGCTTATATATCGGAGCCTTTGCCATCAAAATCAAGGCTCTCAAGTGAGTTTTCTGTAGCGTGTGTCCAAATGACCATGCGTAGGATATTGGCGAGATTCCTCGGTGTGGGCTTCTGATGCCTGCTTGACAGGAAGATGGAAACGAAGTGACTGATAGTGGTAGAACGAGCGGTGTCGGTGGGGCCAACGTTTCGACAAAGTGCATTGTATTCGTCAAACCTGATGAAGACAATTCCGTTTGTACAAACCTTGGCTTTGGAGACATCACGTCTCCGACTACTGCTGATGCTTCCTTTGTCGTTTTGGGGTGATTTGTTGCTTGATGATGTCTACCTACGGAAGACAGTAGTTATCAATTTTACGCATGGCGCGTACGTTTAGATTAGATTCTGCTACATTAGCAACATTTTGCAATATGCAAGTATGTAAAGAAAGCCACGGCAGATAACCTGTCAGGTCAATGTGTAATTTCGAGTCAAGCCTTAGTTTTAAAGAGCATAGGTCTCTTTCTCTGAAAAGCTACGTAGTAGCGCGGAGTTGAGCAGGTGGACAATTTTCGCTGGCTTCCACTGACATTTCAAAGTGAAAACGCGCTTCTGACTCATGTATGTTCATTTCAAGCATCATGTTAGACTAGATACTATTCTTGAAGGAGCTCTGAAATACTGGTTTCCTCTCACTAATTTTACCGATACCTCCTCACACGTTGTTGCGATACTGCGCCAAGTGGCCTTCAGCAGCCTGAAGGTTAATGCATTGGTTTTTCTTGGTCCCCTTATACAAGACTTAGCGGCTGCACAAATTACCTAGCGATACAAATTCATGAAATTCATACCTCGTTCTGATTTGAGGCGTGTTGCGCGTGGTGAATATGCATAATCCGTGTTCTCGCAGCATACCACGTCATGAAGAGTAGAGAAAAGTATCCACGCTTTCACTAAATGTGTTTCAGGGCTCGTTCAAAGATCACTTAGTCACGAAATGAGCAACCACCCTGCCACGACCTTCCATCCGGATACGCCATGACTGATTGCCAACGCCACCAGCTGTCGGACCATGCCATGGTTCCATACGTTGTCGATTGATGTTTGTACAACATAGACGCAGGGGACGCATTTGTGCCGTGTCTACAACAGTTCATCTGTCAATCCTTTCGTCAGACGTGTGGACTCTTGTGGTCGCGAACGGCGACGTTTAGTGTCACGTGAACGCCTGGAGAATCCCGGATGTGAAGTTGAAACGGGACCGCCATTTGAACAAAGGAGACCATAGACAAACCCGAAGAGCATCATTACCCACCATTCCTAGTTTGACTGTAGTTATTAATAGCCGAAAGTGTTGATGTGTTGTTCCGACCGTTGTATACGCAGTGAGGTGGGGTGAATGTGTTGCCGTGTACTGGTGAACCGCGCACATTGTTCAGCGACGAGTGGCAGCTCATCTCAACGTAGTGCAGTTTTAACTGTGTTTCCTAAGACGTCATCGGTGACCCTTTGTTGACTGTCTGACGTGCAAACGAAGAAGAAAAAAAAGAGACGACCGTCTCACAAACCATCATCGTGCCTCTGTTCATTCGCTTGTTTCCTCTCGTTTCTCGTCGCAACACTTACTTCGTAGTTGAAAGTGTTCAAACCGCAATTATCAGATAATACGTTCAGCACTCACACCTGTCTTCCTTGTACTAGCAATTCTGAAGAAGCACAAACCCAAAATTTTCTTCCGCGCTTTTTTGACGTGAAACGTCTTTCGGCTCCGTTTTCTTCGCTTGCTGAAAATGCGTGTCACGAAAACATGTTACACTATCATCCTTTATGTTTTATTGCGATAGCAATTATATGGACACTCCAAAGCAGATTTCTGCCGCCGCCGTCGCCGTCGCCGTGAGGTTCCATATGACGTCAATGAAGATGAAACTGTCGCCGCGCGCCACCGAACGCTGTATGTGCGAGTGAAAGGGCGCGAGGGACGCGCGCTTTCACGGGGAGTGAACGCACGGCGGAGAACAAACGCGCGTTCTGTGCCGTGCTCCCTTAAGGGCTGCAGAAGTAGGCGTTCTTTCCTCCTTTACAATCACCATATATGTACAGCAAACGCGCCTTCTTCTGACGCACGAAAGGCCGTGGGGGGGAGGGAGGGGGAGGGAAGGGAGGGGACGTTTAGCTGCGGCAACAAGTGCCTATTTATATCAGGATCCGGCAACAGTCACCAACGCCGCACGCATTTTGTGCGAACGCGGGCAAAACGCCGAAGGCGTCGACCACAGTTCTGCGTGTTGCCGGTGCTGCTGCATGTTCAAGTTATACAGGATAAAGTACTATCATTACTCCGTATAGCTCTCTACAAATTTGCTATCGCAATTGTTGCTTCGCCTTTCGGGTGAAACTGCGACAACTTTTTCTAACAGTACTTACCCACGTGCCTTACTTTGGTATCGTTCGTAGAGAAAAGAGATCATACTTCACCGTGCACGTGTTACGCGCGCAGATGGCGTTGTTGTCGCGCCACGCATGATGCAATCAGAGTTAAATTTAGCCTTTTGCTCGGCGTTCGGTGAGCATAGCTCGGCAGTAGGTTTGTCAATCCCAGCGGCGTTGGTCATGTTTCAAAGAGACCAATGTGCCATAGTAGGTAATATATTCATTAAATTCAGGTGGTCTTCATCAGGAGTTATAAGATCTACAAGTACGCAGTTTGTTGCAGAAATTTCAGGTTTGCTCGGGTTTGGCGCGCCTTCGTTTGTCACTCAGGTTCCAGAAATGGTGTGAAGACACCTTGTTAGCAAGATCAAGACAGCATTCCGAACGGAAAACATGATACTCAACCCGTCTGACCACGGCGTAGCGCGTCCGTCCATAGAGAGCGCATGCGCAGGATGTCGAGGCAAGCGCAAGGGCCACAACAATTTACGAGTGCGCCAACCTAGACCGGCACAGGGCTGTCTCGCGTGCCACCAATAGGGGTGTCACTACTGTACTCCAGTGCCCAAGCCCTCTCTCCAAAACAAAATGCTTTCACGAAGAATAGGGAACAAACACTTTTGCAAAACTAAACCGTTACATGAACACTAGCTGTAACGTAAGTTAGGCGTGGAGGCTTTATAATTCACGAAATATGCAACGTGTATTTGGGTGGCGTCATTTCTGTGCTCTAGTGTCCGTGCGCCTTCTGCAGCACACACACGACGTTTCACGGGCCGCAATGCGGCTGTGTCCCTCACACAGCCTACTAAATTCAGATTTTAGCTTGAAATGCTTTTAGCTCCCGTTGTCGGCGACCTTCGAGTAACCTTGAGCCAAAAGCCAGAGAAGTTATCCAGGCATCATTGCTGACAAGAAAATTTTTAGCCGTAGGCACGCGTACAACTGTTGTATGAACGTAGAGTACAATATAACGTACCACCCATGCAATACATTGTACTTGATATAAACAAACAGATGAGCAAAAAAATAGAAATGCGTCTGCTTGACATTGACTTTGCCACACATCAAAAACACTACGACATTGTACATGCAAAATCATAAATGTCAGCCTCGGATGAATTATTGCGAGATAAAAACGAGATTATCCGGGCAATCAGTCAAAAGTTTCCAAAATGCGGTCTCTGGGCCCCAACCCTTTGTATAGGACCGCATTACACACGTAGTTACTGCCCAAACAAGTTACAAAAATACGGCTTCCGAGTTCTTCCTAATGTTTGTTCACAATATCACTGAAGCTGTAACTTCTAGCACGCTGAAGTTTTATTTGTAATTTACAAAAGCAGATACAGGGCACCATACACTTGATTAACTTTTTTTTTTTGGCGCTGAGACAGGGTTGCGTGTGCTCTTTTCAACGGCAGCGGTCTGTGATTTCCGCGGCGCGGGTTTTGCGCCGCCTCATTCGAGAGATGGCGCCACGCTGCGTGACCAGGCTGGCAGCGTCCGGCGGACTGCGGATGGTTATGTGGTGTGGTGTCGTGGGGTGGGTGTGTCCTCGCAAATATGCACTATACCCGTTTTAAGATTGTGGCTAGTCTCATCTTCAACCAATCTGCTTTGCCAGTAGCCATTTCATATTTTCATACTCTCGATTACGGGAGAGGCAGCATTTTATTGCACCTTCTTTTTTTTTCATGGCTTTCTAGATAGGTGTATTCTCTATAACTATGGCTTATGGACTGGATTCCTTAGAAGCCAGAAAATAATTAGGAATTACTTTCAATCGATCAGTTCAAAACAACCGCCAAGACATTGGACGTGAGGCAGGAGATGATTCACGCCACCCAACCAGTGGTGGCGGTCACATGGCGTCACGAACAACTCAAGCGCTCGCCCCTCAGCCGCTGCAGCAGTTGAACGCCATACAATGACCGTGCCGCCGAAATCTGCCAATTTGGGCCTTTTCATTTTGGGCTGCTGTTAACGAAAGCTTCTTAATTCCATCGAATACTGAGTGGCTCAACGGTGTCATACTTTCGCAGCTTAGCCGTAGTGTTCGTGTAGCGTCAGTGACATCTAGTAGCAGGAAACCAAAATGTGAGGTTTCTGTGCCGTGATACTCTTCTCTTTCACGTTCGAAGCCACGCTAAACATGGCGCACATTTAGAACTGGTTGCACAGACAGGTATGTATACAGGGTGTTTCATTTTAGCTATACCAAAATTTAAAAATTGCCTTTGGCAGATAGCACAATTATAATCCGTGATCTAAAATACTCGATGAGGCGGCCATTTCATCCCCGAGAAGTCAAAACACGTTATTGAGTAAATAACCTAATTACGCTAATTAACTTTTTTCGTTCATTATTTATGGGACATATTTCAATGTAGGAATTACAGCCGCTGAGTTCTCAAGGTGTGTCCACTTCGAACGAATTCTCAAGACTGAACCAGTTTCGAGATATAATTTTCAAAGTGTCCGACGAGATGCATGGGCGTTACAGTTTACTTTTTGAGAAAAACGCTGTTTTATGCATTGAAGCATCAATTGTGCTGTCGTTCACAGGCAATTTCTTTAAAAATTGGTGCGGCTAAAATGAAACACCCTGCATAGTCGTGCGCTCTCGAGGAATTGAGGCTTCACAGCGTAACGAGTCTGTCGACAGCTGTCCAAAAAAAAAAAAAGGTGACAAAAATTTTCTTTCAGCACTCCTCCGACTGTTCGCTTGTTGTTGTTCTATTTGTATTTTTTTAACAAGCTTCGCAGAACTGTTACATGTATTTCTGGTCTGCATCAATTAACAAAACACTTGGCATATTTGTCTGCCTATTTATGTGCACATTTAGGTGCCGGCAAGTGGTACATGAAACCTGAGCGCGTTTAAGCGGCCGCTGACACCTCTGATGGCGATGTGCCCATACCCAATGATGGCTTTTTTTTTGCAGGATGATGCAGAGAAACAAAGAAGTTAAGTGTTTCATATCGCAATACACAATGAAAAGTGGATCATCGGTGCTAAATATCAGAGGAATAACAGCAACTGCAACGTATACAGTAAAACTGTATGCCATTATGCCATTATTTAGTTAGACAGGAAAGAACCCCTGAATTTTATAGCCATGCTCTTGTAACACCGTAAATCGCGCATGTGCTCTTGTGGCAAAATGTTTACAAGATTGTGGCACTGAGAAGCATACCCCCACGCTATCGCCTGCAGTAAAGGTTTACATAAAATCATGGTATGCGGCGTGTGTGACTTCATTTGAAGACTTAAATAGCATTTCGGTGTTTCAATACTCGCCGATTACTGTTAACTAGGCACCTAAGTAGACTGTGGCCACATTAAGTCTCGTTCCAGTTCTGACGAAGCCTGCCAATTCCAAATAGACAGCTTCGCGAAGACAGCATCGAAATAAAAAAGTGGGCATGTTTGCACTATACGTCGTGCAAAGCTTAGGCACAGCGAAAGTGTCAGTCCTCAAGTGTTCTTGGCTGCTACTGCTAGGCTGTTGTTACTACTGCTACTGCTGTTGTTACGCAACTTGGTTGCTGCTAGGTCTTAACTTGGTTTAACTTAACTGCGCATGTAGGGGAGGTATTCTGGAGCGATCATTTTCGGAGGTACTTTCTCTTTCGCGACATTTCGCGTAGCTAGCGCTGGACGCGTCGGCGCCTACGAGCGACAGCGTTCGGTGGCATGCGACAAACGCTGACAGGCAGTCAGGCAGCAGCCGTGTCGGTGTCGGGCACGGTGTAAGATATATATTCTCTTATTACACCGTGGTGTCGGGCGAAGCGAGCGCGCACCTGCGCCGGTGGTTACTAGGCAACGCGAAGTGACGTCATCGCTACTGCTTCGGCGTATTCGCGGCTAGGCAACGCGGGTGGCGTCGGCAGCAGCTCTGCGCGTTGCCTGCAATTTCCTGCTGCAATTTCTCTCTCTATCTCGCTTCATTTTCTCTTTCCCTTTCCCGATCATTTCGCGCGCCGCTCGCATGCTCTCTTTCCCTCTCCTTAACGTCCCGTGTCAAGGCAACTAAAGTCCCTAGATATTTTTTTTTTTTTGCTTTCTGAAAGTAGCGACAAGCTTTGAAGCACCGCCGACGAATATCATTGGGCGGCGCTCATTCCGGCAGCCATGTTCTACCTAACGCTGTTCCCGCAATCACTTGCACGCTGCTATGAGCAGCGTAGATAGCAGCGGCCATTGGCGGTTGCATGCTATCTAGGAAGATAATGGCAGCCGACCGAGTAGATTTCACTACTTAAAAATAGAGCAGGGAATTTAGGGACCTTAAAGGCAACATGTGTACGGCACGGAGAGGAGACGAGGCACACGCTACTCCACGAGGTGGTTGCTAGGCAACGCAGGGTCGTCATAGTTTGGGTTTTTACGGTTAGCTAGAACAGCTTCCCCGTTAAAAAACAGCGTAGTTTCACTGGCGAAGACTGATGAACAGCGGAGCTGGGGGCTTCAATTTGCCTTTTGCTTCCCGATGAGTCTCTTCGTACCGTTCCCGCGACGCCGCCTCCCTCACTCGGAAGTCGGGGTCTTCGGATCTTCGCCGTCCTTAGCTTCGGCTTCCCTTGCTCAGATCTCTTGGTCGGCACGTCGTTGTTAGGCTCATGCTCGAGCATCTTCGCATCGTCTTTCCTGCCGCGCCGGTTCTTCTTCCAGAGACAGTTGCTTCTTCGTCCTCGCCATACTCATCGCCGAACGTCGGAATGCTCTGCGCCGACAGTGCATGCTTTTATACTGCTCGGTAGATCCCCCACTCCCCCCGCTATCTCTCCCCGGAAAGTGTCGCGCCACCGCTACGCCACTGTCTCTCTCTCCTTGGCTCCGCCCATCTGGCGCTCGCCCTCTCTCACCCTCGCCACTCTGCGACCACCTGTTTCTGTTGCACGCTTCGTAAAACTGATCAACACTCGGCACGGTTCAACCTCGGCCTTAAACAGCTCCGCTGTTAAAACGATAAAGGCTAGTTAGCTCTCCAAACAACATGGGCTGAACATAATGCTTGAACCCATGAGAAACATTACATAGAATCACTTAAGGCCATATGAAAACGTGACTCGGTTTTATTTTGCGCAGACGACCTTGGGAAACTCCAAGGAAAGGTCGTCTGCGCAAATAAAACCGATCCACGTTTTCATATGGTTTCTCATGGGTTCACGCGCGCTAAGCGTTGGAATACAGACATGATTCAACATGATTATTTCTTAGCTCGTTCCTGCTCATGCCAGGTGGTGTCAAGTCGCAGAGACATCATCGATATGCGTTTCAGTACTGTGGCTTGAAGCTTCCTTCTTAGCAGTCAAGGGAGACTCTTCAATGCTAGCCAGAATTGTAACACGGATATGTAGGTGCCTTTCCTGCGGGCACTGTCTCTAATAAAGTAATGGTTGCAAGAGACAGAGACAAAAGTTATTTCCTTAAGGACCCAAGTAGGAGTCGGCAGTAGGGAGGGGAGAAGGCGGGCAAAAGGATGTGAGAGACAGAGAGAGAGAATTTTAATGATACGAAATGGAGAGGTCGGCCTGAGGTAAATTCCTCTAGTCAGCTACTCGGCGTTGGGGAAGGGGGGCAAAATAATGTAGTTATTTCAACGCCTGGGAGGTGAATGTAGGAGTGGAAAACCGACCTGGTTTCGTGGAAAGGTGTCCGCCACCAACTCATCAAGGGGATCGCTGAGAGGCCTTTTTCGACTGCCGCCACTGCGCTAAGACCGTTTTGCAGCGTACAAGCACAGGTCTTGGAAGGCTTGCGGTTTTGCCGTCTCAACTTTCCCGCTAGGTTTAGTGGACACAAAGAAGAATGTCAGCCCGCAATAGTGCAGAAACGCTCAAACCTGATGATTTCTAACACTTTTCATTCGCAGCTGAAAACATAAATTATTTCCTCCATGAAATACATAAACATTTCTACGTCCGTGTGCTCGACCCGTTATGCGACCTGATGCAAAAAACGCACAATTCTTCAAAAGAAATCCCAACGGCAGTGATATGATACCGGGAGTTCGGTGGGTCTGACGACTCATCGCCGCTACGGTGCTCACGAAATATTCTGCTTCAGAGAGAAATCTAACGCCCAGTAGCTGAACGCCATATCCATTGCGTCCGCGAGGTGGATTCGCTAGGTGTGCATAATTGCCTTGCACTGACGCACCGGAAATATTCAAATGAGCTTGCCATTCATACACACGAGATATGCAGATGAGCTCACGATCCTTTTTACACGTTCGTCTTGCTGCTTTTGAGCGACTGAGCACATGCTTTTGAAACTAGCCGTGGGCATGGCGGCTATGGTGTTGCGCTGTTAACCACGAGGTGGCGGGATCGAATCGCGGCTGCGGCGGCCACATTTCGCTGGAAGCGAAGTGCAAAAACGTCCGTGGCCCGTGCGTGTTGGGCACAGGTAAAGATCGCCAGGTGGTCAAAATTATTTCGGAGTGCCTCACTACGGCGTGCTTCATAATGAAATACGTGGTTATGGCACGATTTCATTATGAAATCGCGCTTTGGAAGCGTTATTAATGTGCTTTCAGATTCAGTTAGATCAAACGAAACGCTCGCAACGTTTTCGGCTCTGCTAGGCCTTCTGGCTTCTGCACTACTTAGGCTAGGGTAATTAGAGAGGCTCCAATATCTATTTGGGATGCGGTCATGTGACGACTTCGACGTCTCTCATTCAGAGGCATACTCTGCTCAAGTTGCAGGCGAAGGCTTGCAGAAATTATTAACGCGATAGCGTTCAAGACCCCGTGTCGCAGATAATCCGGTGTCGGCGTCCGGTGGGTGCCGTTGTCCATATCAGAAAAATCCTCCCGAACCACGGGTCCTGAACCAAGCAGGCCCTCCGCGTGGCGCAGAGGTGTTCAACTGAACTAATTGAATTTTTCAAAATAAAATGCGTTACAACATTCGTAAAGTACAACTTACGCACAACCTACAGATGTGAGAGCGTCGGATTATCATTGTAATATACGAGAAAACATAATTCTGTTACGCGGAAACTCAAACACAAACCCCTTTCCCAGCGGCCGCTTGAGTTCTGTCGATGTTGAAGTGGCTTCACCCTACAGAACGGACGGGCGCTAGTGCGGCACCCAAGCCGTGGTAACAAGAAATAAAGCAATAAAATAAAGGTGCGACTGAAGAAAATAAACAAACAAACATTTGAAAACAAAACAAAAAAAAAAGACCAGAAAGCTCTCCTTCGAGCACAGCGTTCGCCGCCACCGTTTCCAGGTAAACATTGCGGATACATAAGCTGCAGTTGCCCGGAAGCGTGAGAAACAGTCAGGTATCTTTTAATGCTATCGCGTTCCACTTTTAAAGGCGGAGTTTAAGCGCCCTCCAATTCTTTTTTTTTTCTTTTTTGCTGGCGTTTGTTTCCGGTGTTCTTCTGCACTGAAAAGCTGAGAAACCAATCAGCTCTTGGACTCTGCGTCCTGTTCTATATGAATAGCCGATTTTGATATAAATACCATAAAAGAGAGTGCTCGACTAGATAGCGCAATATATCATGACATCGTTAGAGAGGGTTTCCAAACAAGAAGCTGCATGTGTAACTTCCTGGTAACTGTGTAACTAAGCCGCGACGGAGTGGCCAAAGGCTTGTGACGTCACACGAGTGACCCGTTTTCAGACAAGTTATAAATTATACATGCAGTGTGCTTTGCAAACTCAATATTGCGCTCGGTTATTAGCCACGATAGCTCCCTTCTAAACGAGAAAGAGTAGGAATTTCGGTGCAATATGCGACTTGCTTTTACTTTTTTAGTATCGTCGTTTAAGGATACCTGTCGATGTGTAACGTGCTGTTGGTCCAAGAAAGCGCTGGCTTGGTTCGCTTTTTCAAGCTAAGCTTGTTATAACTGACAGACGCACAAAATTTTCATCATCGGCATTGGCTCGAGCGTAGTTCTCTTCTTCCGCAGCTCACTCATTAACTCGTGCTCGGCACGCGCACACTTGCCGCTAATCATTCCAGCGTAGAATTTCACTTTTCTGTCGTCGTCATGGGGATGCCACGTTAAGGGGGTATGAGCCATTGCTTAAGGCGTATGAGCCATCATTGTCCTAAGTAACGGACAGATTAATTTCGAAGCAATTTCATGGAAATCCATCTAGAATGAACGCGCTCGGAGAAGGGCTTGTCGATGTGCCGTTTCTAGCGTGAGGGCTTCCGAAGCCCAGGCGACACGTCAGTGAAGAGACGCGTACCCCTAGTTGGGGAAGTGCGATGGTCAGGCCAAAGGGAGCGTCGTCTAGTAAATACAGGAACCCGACAACGGTGATACACGCCTCGGCAACGCCAACTTTCCGGTGCGGCGGCCAGGTTTCAATGCGAGTTTCTCAACCGGAACTTTTGAGCCAGCTGCAGTGCGTGTGACCGCTTGTGGTTCGAGCACAACGTGGTACTCGTCAGAGCAATTCGTTTATAGGAACACCGAAGAAACACGCGACAAGCTTCGCTTACCCCCATTTCCTTGACAGGGGAGAGGCTACTGTTTTTTTTTTGTCTTTATGTATGAAATTTCAAACACAGCAACTATGGTTACCGCAACCTTACTTTTCTGCGTAGATTATTGGAGGCTGTTGAAAACACAACCAACAAATGCTTCGCAGACGTATGCCAACATCAGAAACTGAGACATCACAGACAGCGAAGCTGTTCAAGCTAGTTCTAACAGCCTTCGGTAATTCAATGAGTGTCCTTGGGTCTGTTCTTAGTGATGATTCATCGCCGAAGCCTGGTCATACGGCTGCTTCAGGAATCTCTGGGCTACGCTATAGTTACTGTATATGGCTCCTAAGGAACGCCGACTTGCCACGTCAACAGCTTTCACAACAGCAGCCGTATATACTGTTAGCTGCCCACCAACATGGTGCCAGTAAAACGCGATGCGGGAAACCAACATAACGGATCGTGGCACTCGACTCTATTCGAGTGAGGTTCACACAAAGCAACTTTTATTTTAAAATTATATAGGATTACGTTTCAAAGCACCGAATCATCAACGTCACTCAGCTTGCGTTGTGGGCTGATACCGAGCAGGCGGCTCCAGCTTGCAATTTTTTATATTTGAAGTGGCAGGCTAAGTGCTGAGGCTTAGTGCATGCACAGAAAGACAATTTGCTGCCTAGTGTCACATTCTCTTTGCGTATGATAAGGAATAAGTTGGTAAATTTAGCACAGCACACAATCTGCAAGTTCACCAGCTTTCGATAATTCAAGAGAAAAAGGATAGGAATAGTTATTTATTCACCCACAAATTCTAACAGACGCTCTGGTATTATATGGGGAACATTTGCTGCCCCCACATGATACCCGTGCGATCGAGAGACTAACGCGTCCGTGAGCTGCAGTATTTTTTTTTATTTTTTTCGAATCGAAACGGTGTCGGCGTACACCGCTGGTGATTCAAGACTGGGTCCGCGCGTTTGCCACTGTGCGCAAATTGCGGCGAGTTAGGCGACACACATATATGTACTTGTTTATCTTTCATCAGTGACAGCTTTCCACCGGCTCCGACGCTTACGTTATCTGATTGTATGAGCGACGCGAATTATTTAGTAATTTCTGGAAGACACGGGGAGCACGCAGGATTACTCTGGAACCTTCGATGACTGATGTATAAAAGCCGACACGTTTCGCCATTCATAAGTTTTTTGTAGACGACCGACGATTGTGCTCGCCGCTCTTGTTGTAAAGTGAGTTATTTTCATTGCTGGGCACAGGATTGCCCAATAAAGAGTTTGATCTTGAACAGTTGGATTCTGCGTGCTTCCACGTCACGCCCACGTGATAATATGATCCTGGAGCGACACGTATTACTTGATGCAGTAAGTGTGAGTGCAGAGATGTGAGTGCACTCACCTGCAGAGGATTCTCACACGATTTCGTACAAACTCTAGTGTTTCTGGAAGACCACCAGACCGTCTGAACATAAATACTGGGCCTTCTGCTTGGAATTCTCCGTGAATGGACTTTCAGACGTGTGGGGATGAAGTATACACCAGGAATGAGGTGCATAAGGCAAGAAATTACCAGCCGAGAGTGCCAGAATTAATCTGCCTGCTCCCACATCATCATTGTTCCCGACGGTGAGCTCATCTTAGCGACGTTGTCTACGTACATCGAAATATCGCAGTCTTCGTAAAGCCACGATGCCCATCTCATAAGAATGCTTTAAAATGTCTGTCGGAAATTAGCGGTTCTGAAAGATACCACACATTCCACTTTTACTCAAGCTTCCGTTGTTTGCATGCTAAGCGCACCTAAGAAATTACAACATTTTAAATTTCTCTGTATCTGTGGCACCACTGGCGCCCACCGACAGCGATTTCCTCCCAGCCTTCAGTGGCTCACTCCAGAGGGCGCAGGAAGAGCGCTTTTGAAAAGGAGTGATGGGCGGCAAGATTTAAAACGGCGGAAAAATGCAGCATCAATATGTTGGCTTTCAATTAAATACGGATGTCAATAAGGAGCATTAAATCTAGGGATTCTTCGAATATTCTGAACCTAGGAATAACAAAATGAAATTGAATAATATACTATGCAATGCGGTTTCCGATTGGACAGGCATTATTCCTAAGCACGAATATTTTTAGAATGGCTTTTTAATATTTGCAATCATCAACTATGCGCGGTGAAACAAAATATTGCATTAGAAGGAGATCAGTAATACCTGGCACGGCCGCAGTCAACAAAAAACGCAGGGAGTAACGCAGTAAAGCACGTTATGTTGCTCAGGCAGCCAGTCTTTTCCGGCAAATTGCAACCATTCGCACATGCCGAATAGTCATCAGTTGTGGTGGGCGAATAGTAATTTTTTAGAGCGAATGGAATACTGACACAAAATTAATCGTGCCAGAAGCGAATTGAATCGAATAATACCTAATACTCTTCGAATAGTTTTCGAATAATTAACGGCCGTTTTCACGTAATGATGCTCGCATTTTATTATTTATAAAATTAGCAGGCATCTTTTGAATACATTGCAGATTATTAGCTGTTCTATATCAAAATCACATATGTACATAAGGAACAAGTACGCAGTTCGTTCACATACACATGACTCTTCGGGGAGTTTCAATGATCGCTGTATAGCCGCTAAAGTCCAGCTCCTGAAAAACGTAGCCTGCTCCACTACGTAAGAATAGGTTCGCATGTTTTATGCGTTATTAACATAGGTCAGCAGTGTGGAAGAAACACTCACTCACCATAATTTTT
This sequence comes from Dermacentor silvarum, assembly GCF_013339745.2. Lineage (NCBI taxonomy): Eukaryota > Metazoa > Arthropoda > Arachnida > Ixodida > Ixodidae > Dermacentor > Dermacentor silvarum. The sequence goes on from NC_051162.1 coordinate 54,379,928, forward strand.
CCAGGCCCCGCACTCACTTACGTTCACAGTCACCTCCACTCACACTCACAGCATCACTCGCACTCGCACTCACTTCCACCACACACTCACTGGCGCTCACTCGCACACACCTCCATCACACTCACAGACACTCACTCGCACTCGCACTCATCTCCACCCACTCACAGGCACTCACTCGCACTCGCACTCAACTGCACTCACACTCACTGGCACTCACTCGCACTCGCACTCACCTGCACTCACACTCACTGGCACTCACTCGCACTCGCACTCACCTGCACACCACATCACTGGCACTCACTCGCATGGCACTCACCTGCACACACCACTGGCACTCACTCGCACTCGCACTCACCTGCACTCACAGTTACTGGCACTCACTCGCACTCACCTGCACTATCACCTGGTACTCACTCGCACTCACCTGTAGTCAAAATCACTGGCTCTCACTCGCACTCACTCACCTGCACTCACACTCACTGGCACTCACCTGCACTCGCACTCACCTGCACTCACACTTACTGGCCTCACTCGCACTCGCACTCACCTGCACTCACACTCACTGGCAGTCACTCGCACTCGCACTCACCTGCACTCACACTCACTGGCATTCACTTGCACTCGCACTCACCTCCACTCACACTCAAGGCAGCACTCGCACTCACCTCACTCACACTCATGGCACTCACTCGCACTCGCATCACCTGCACTCACA